>NW_027533394.1:92006-101578 GCF_008692635.1 Crocuta crocuta | reverse complement strand
ACCCTCGAAGTCCTTTTCCGTAGACCCTATTTGCTGCTGCTGCTGCATCCTCCCAGAGGTTGCCGCATCGCTCAGGATGGCCCCCGAGTCTGCAGGTGACAAGGATGGGAAGAGGCCTCGCTTCCACTGAGGATTTACCCCCAGCTTCTCTCAGGCCCAGCCCACACCTTTCCTCCTCTAGTGCTTCTGTGCTTTACCTGATGTCTGAAACACTGTAGGATTAATGGGTCTGTCTCCCCCACCATCCTGGGAGCTCCTGGAGGGAAGGCAAGGCCTAGGCCCAAGTCCTCTGTCCCCACTTATCATCAGGGACCTGTGCAGTCTGGGTTCAGAAGGAGCGAGACCGCAGCATTTGGAGCCCCACTGCATAGGAACTCGATTCCTTTTGCACTGCATGAATCTCATTGGTAACGATATTACCCTGTGGAAGTGAGGTGTGGGATCCAGGTCCGTGGTCACTGGGCACCTAAAGGAGCAGACACTGACCAAACTTCTCAGAAGTCCTGAAATTGTGGGGACGTTAGAAGAGGGATTTTGAGGCACATAGGGCCCCTGCCCCTGGGGCACTCCTAGGAAAGGGAAGGTAGCAGCGCCTTGTGAACTCCCTCCTGGGGGTGCCAGCTCCATTTCACAAAGTTCCTGTCAGACATGCAGAAAACAGAACCCTCGAAGAATAGGCCTGGTCTGAGCATATCAGCCCCGCAGAGCTGGGATTCCCACCAAGTCTCTATGAACCTACAGCTCTGTACCACATGATAGAAGGGGTCCAAAGTAATCAGCCTGCACCCAGGAAATATTTCATTGTGGGGGCTCATCATTAATCTCTGCTGTTGGCAGGTGGGAACTCAGCAATGCTACAGCCAGATTGGCCTTGGTAAATAGACGATATTGCTGAACTTGTGCATAACCTTCATGCTTGCCTGTATTCATTATGTAGTGTTGAGTGACAAATTACTCTAAAAACTTAATGGCTTAAAACCGTGACATTATCTCATGGTTCCTGTAGGTCAAGAATCTGGGCACAACTTAGCTGGGTTTCAATTTCAGGGTCTCTCAGGCTTCAGTCAAGGTGTCAACTGGGGCTGCTGTCATCTCAAGGCTCGACAGGGGAAGGATCTGCTTCCAAGCTCACTCACATGGGTGTTGGCAAGATTCAGTTCCTTGTGGGCTGTTGGACTCAGGGCCTCAGTTCCTCACTGGCTGTTAGTTGGAGGCTGCCCTCAGTTTCTTGTCACGTGGGCCTTTCCATAGGGCAGCTCACAACATGGCAGCTTGCTTCATCAGACCAGTCAAGTGAGATGAGACACAGAAAGAATTGCATGAGTCCAAGATGGAAGTCACTGTTTGTGACCTAATCTCTGAAGTGACATCCCATCACTGTTGCAATATTCTACCCATTAGAAGTAAGTCACTAGGTCCAAGCCACTCTTGAGGCAAGGGGATTATATAAGGGTGTGAATACCAGGAGGTGAAGATCATTGGTGCCATCTTGGAAACTGACTAGTTTATTCTCTGGCCCCCAGGGGTTTATGACTCTTGGTTTCAGCTCAGGCCATAATCTCGCGTTTGTGAGATGAAGCCCTGCATCAGCCTCTGTGCTGACAGCACGGAGCCTGCTTGGGATTCCCTCTCTCTCTGGCCCTCCCCTACTCTCTCTATCCTCCTCCTCAAAAATAAACTTATTTTAAAAAGAAGTATGATCTCAGTCATGTGGAATTTAAGAAACAAATGAGCAAAGAAAGAGACAAACCAAGAAACAGACTCGACTATAGACGACAAGCTGATGGTTACCAGAGGGGAGGTGGGTGAGGGGATGGAAAAAATAGAAAAGTTTGATCCTACCAAAACCAGATAAAAGACATCACAAGAAAAGAAAATTACAGACCAATCTCCCTTATAGATGCAAGAATTCTCAACAAAATACTAGCAAACCAAACCCAACAGCATGTAAAAAGATCAGGGGCACCTGGGTGGCTCAGTTGGCTAAGCATCCAAGTCTTGATTTTGGCTCAAGTCATGATGAGATCAAGCCCCATGTTGGGCTCCACACTGATAGCGTGGAGCCTGCTTGGGATTCTCTCTCCCTTTCTCTCTGCCTCTCCCCTGCTTGCATTCTCTCTGTCTCTTTCAAAACAAATAAACATTAAAAAAACAAGATTTACACTATAATCAGGTGGGATTTGTCCCAGGGATGCAAGAGTGGTTCAATGTCAGAAAACTGATTAAAGTTAGTCCATGGCCATACAACCCTGAACGTGCCCGATCTTGTCTGATCTCGGAAGTTAAGCAGGGTCGGGCCTGGTTAGTACTTGGATGGGAGAAAACTGATTAAAGTTATACATTACACTGATAGAACAAGGAAAACCCTACATGATCATCTCGATGCAGAAAAGGCACAGAGCTAATAGAGCAAAGTTGCAGGGTACAAGATCAGCACATAAAAATCAGTTGTGCTTTTATACATTAGCAATGAACAATCCAAAAATGAAGTTAAGAAAGCAATTCCACTTAGAATAGCATCTAAAGGAAATACGTAAACATAAATGTAACCAGGGAGGCCAAAGACTTGTATATTGAAAACTAAAACACGAACTGTGAGATCATGACCTGAGCCAAAATCAAGAGTCGAATGCTTAACTGACTGAGCCACCCAGTCATCCCTCCATTTTTCATCATAGCCCAAAATGGAAACAAACCAAGCGTCCATAACTGACGAATGGATAAATCAAATGTATATGCATACAATGGAGTATTATGTGGCAATAAAAATGAGTGGGGTACTGACCCATGCTACATTACATATGGATGAACCTTGAAAACATTTTGCTAGGGGGTACCTCGGTTGAGTGTCCTGACTCTTCATTTCGGCTCAGGTCATGATCTCATGGTCTGTGGGATCCAGTCCNCCCCGTGCTTGTGCATGCACTCCCTCAAAAAGAAGGAAAACATTTCATAAAAGAGAGAATCTAGACACAGAAGATACTTATTGCATGACTTCATTTCTATGAAATGTCCAGAATAGGCAAATACATAGAAACATAAAACAGATTAGGGGTTACCAAGGGAGGTGTGTGGGGGAGGGGTTGGAGGGAAATGGGGAAGGACTGCTAATGGGTACAGGTTTTCTTTTTGAGGTGATGAAAATATTTTATACTTATATTGTGATAATGTCAAACTGTGAATATGCTGAAAGACACTGAATTGTACCCTTTAAATGTGTGAATTGTATGATATGTGAATTACATTTCAATAAAGGTGTTATATATATTATCTACATTTTAGAAGTAATTTTATCTCTTTTTTTAATTTTTTTTTAAATTTATTTCTGAGAGGCAGCATGAGCAGGGGAGGGTCAGAGAGAAAGGGAGACACAGAATCTGAAACAGGCTCCAGGCTCTAAGCTAGCTGTCAGCACAGAGCCCGATGCGGGGCTCGAACCCATGAACTGTGAGATCATGCCCTGAGCCGAAGTTGGATGCTTAACCGACTGAGCCACCCAGGTGCCCCTAGAAGTAATTGTATCTCAGTAAAGCTGCTATATATAAACATATTGCCGATATACAAAATATATCACCTATCTATCTTCTATTTATCTATCAATCATCATCTATCTATCATGTATCTATCTAAACATATTACAGCCTCTTTGGAGAAATGGTTGATTCCAGGGCTGGGAACAGAGAATGAAGGGCTTAAAAATGAAATAAACATCAGAAGCACAAAGAAGCCAACTTGAAAGATCTCCTAATGTCTAAATCTGGGACAATTTGAACAACACAATAAATAATGGGTGAATGAATTATAATCCATAAAATAAAATAAAATTTCATGGGGCACCTGGGTGGCTTAGTCGGTTGGACATCTGATTCTTGATTTCAGCTCCAGATCATGATCTCGTGGTTCATGAGTTCGAGCCCTGAGCTGGGTTCTGTGCTGACAGGAGGGAGGCTGCTTGGGATTTTCTCTCTCCCTCTCTCTGCCCCTCCCCACCCCTGCTCATGCACACTCTCTCTCAAAATAAATAAACATTTAAAAAATTAAATTCATGAGTCCATATAGAAATATACAAATGAATGAATAAATCAGTGAATGAATAAATAAATAGGGGAGAAGGCAAAGTCTTCATCACAGAACTCTAATAAAATCTTAATAAATGTAGAAGGAATGATTGAAATAGAAAATCACTATTGAACCAACACAATAACAATTGTATCAGGCACGAATCATCAGTGGATGCTAAAATTAGTGGGTGAAAGCTTGACGAAAAATAAGATATGTGGATAAATACTTTGAGTATCTCCTCACAAGTTAGTTACTATTTTTTTTTTACAGTGGCGAACACCACCTTATCAAGTGATAAAGGTTAACATCACTAAAAATAAGACATATAGACATCATATACCCTCTGTTCTGGTGGACTAAAACCATCGTGGCTGGTGTGAGGGAGACGAGAGAGAAGAGAGCTATCGTGTAGGAGGACTCTCACTAGCACTAACAGAATCACTGCTATCTATTGACTCAATGGAATCTTTTTCTGCATGGGAGCCATTGTATATATCCACACAGGTGTTGCCTACAGTACAGTATTAATAAGCTCTTGTCATAGACTGGATTTAATGTAACTGGCAATAAGGCAGCAGGGGAATGGGTCTATATGTGCAGGCAGCCTGACCTAGAATGAAGCAAAGCATTCCTAAGCTTATTCATATGGAAAAGCAAAGGACTGTCCATAGGTGCTTTGAAGTGACAAAAAATACACTAGTGCCAGTTGTGGGCACCTTCCAGTGTTCTGAAAAATCGCTGATTTCTGGCAAACACCGCAGCCTGAGACCGAGCATTTGAGCATGGGAGATGATCATCCACAATCCCACAGAGAGAGAGAAGAACCATTGACTCGGTTGTGATCATATGACATTCGGCGTAGCGTACTACTATTGCAAAACATCACTCGTTTATTAAGTCAAAATTTATTAGAAATATTTGCTTATCTTGCAGAACACTTGCGGAATAAGCTGCTCGCAATCCAGAGTTTTACTGCACACACAAACACAACAGTATACTTTACCAGAACACATACAAATAAAAGGTTATACATTAAAACATTAGCTTGATTCTCTGAGAATGGCGAATGGGAAAAAGGAGGAATCGAACATTCAATTTATCAGGAGAGGAAACTTAACTGAGACCCTAGCGGCTTTTCTAGAGGGGGTGGGATTAGATTTGGACCTTGCAGGATGGATGCAGGGACTTAGGAGAGTTAGGGGGTGGCCTGAAGTCACGATAGTGGCAAAATGTAGGAGATGGAGCTAGATGGGACTGGGAGGTGGTGCCAAGAGCCTGCCTTGGTCTGAGAGGAAAGACCAGGTGCAGAGGGATCGGGAGTTGAGGCTAGTTACAGTGGGGCTCGAGCTCTGGAGATGCCTTCAGGGCCAGTCCCATCTCTGGCCATGTCATCTCCTCAACTACTGCCAGGAGGCGCTGCTGGCATTGAACGCTTTCCTGCCCTCTACCTGGTAATCAGGTCTCATTCTCTTCTAAACACCTCCCTTCTAGGCCTTTCCTGCCCCCCTCCTGCCTCCCCCAGATAATGGCATCCACTGTGCTGGCCTGTGATCAGCTCCAGACAGGGGGGATAGGAAAAAGGCCAGGCCTTTCTCCTAGACTAGGGATTAGGGTCAAGCTGGACCAGGGGCTGGGGCTTCCATTACTCCTTGATTCCCCTAACTATAGACTTCAGTGTCCTCGGCTGGGCTGGTCCTGGTGCGTGACTTATGGTGGTCATCTGTCCAACCTGTAGCGTGGCCTGGATAGCCCCAATATAGGCTCCTCTCACAACCAAGCATTGGAGATGAACAGTTGAGGCCCAAAAGGAGCATAGAGGGGCCCAGAAAGAGCAGGCATCATAAGGGGTTACAGGAGCAGCCACCCACCCAGGGGCTGCTGAACTGCCTGAGTGCAAATCTTACCTCCATTGATTACTGGCAGTGGGGGTTTTGTTTTGTTTTGTTTTGCAAATCACTTAATCTCTTATAGTCTCAGTTCCCACATGTTTATATTGAAGAAGAATAATGGACTATGAGTACCTACCACAGAGGGTTATTGTCAGAATTAAATGAGATTATGTATCTAGTGTCTGACATAAAGTAAGGCCTCAATAAATGATAGCTGCCATTATTATTATTACACGTTCTCAGTCCTGGTCCTTGGGCTTTCATAGCTGGAGTGAGACATCACCCTGGCTGTGGCTATGGCCCCAACTCAGAGGAGGTACGGGGTACTGAGAAAGGGATGGGAAGTGGGCTTGATGAAAACTTGTACTCCTTTGTATTTATTTTATATAGTTATGATAAAAAGAAAATACACAGTATTGGAGGAGATAGTAAATCTTTAACATATATCACTAAGTATTTTCATATTTTTAATGATATAATCAAGCCTCTTCTGTGAATATACATTTTACATAAAGTTTTATGCTGGAATATATACATAATTCCTCATCAGGACTTTTCACTTAAAAATTTTTTTTAATGTTTATTATTTTTGAGAAAGACAGAGAGACAGAGAGTAAACAGGGGAGGGACAGAAAGAGAGGAGACACAGAATCTGAAGCAGGCTCCAGGCTCTGAGCTGCCAGCAAAGAGCCCGATGTGGAGCTCAAACTCATGAACTGTGAGATCATCACCTGAGCCAAAGTCATGACACTCACCTGAATGAGCCACCCAGGCACCCCTCATCAGGACTTTTTACTAATGACCTCTTCAAAATCTTGATTGTTACTATTAATGAGAAACACTTTTTTTTTTCTCAAGTAGGTATGGCTAGTTGGAAATGGAAAGGAAACCTCCTCCCCGCCCCCCATTAACCAGAATTTCTATTTCATCCTTGAAATCATTTAAATCCAGTTGAATATTTTAATAGTTTTTAATACAGCTTGAAGTCCAGATTGTGATGACTCCAGCTTTGGTCTTCCATTTCAACATGACTTTGGCTATTCGGGGTCTTTTCTGGTTCCATACAAATTTCAGGATTGTTTGTTCTAGCTCTGTAAAGAATGCTGGTGGTATTTTGATAGGGATTGCACTGAATGTGTAGATTGCTTCGGGTAGTATCGACATTTTAACAATATTTGTTCTTCCTTTATTTTCTTTCATAGTTTATTGTCAAGTTGGATTCCATATAACACCCAGTGCTCATCCCATCAAGTGCCCTCCTCAATATTTGTTCTTCCGATCTATGAGCATGGAATGTTTTTCCATTTGTGTCTTCTTCAATTTCTTTCATAAGCTTTCTATGGTTTTCAGCATAGGTTTATTCCTAGGTATCTCTTGATATTAGTTTTATAACTTTTTAAACATTTATTTATTTTTGAGAGGCAGTGCAAGACAGAGTGCAAGCAGGGGAGGGACAAGGAGAGAGGGGAAACACAGAATCCGAAGCAGGCTCCATGCTTTGAGCTGTCAGCACAGAACCCAACATGGGGCTCGAACTCATGGACTGCAAGATCATGACCTGACCTGAAGTCAGACATTCAACTGATTGAGCCACCCAGGCCCCCCTATGATATTAGTTTTAAAATAATGATTGTTTTCTTCAAGTTATTCACAGATGTTACTCTAATTCTTTTATTTATTTTTTTTATGATTCAAATTATAAAAGCAACATTACCAGGGAATGATTCTTTTAAGCTCACTTATCTAATGTTGAATTTTTGCTTTGAACTCTCAAATCTTTGTAAGTGCACATTCATCTATTTTCACATGGTCCTTCCACATTTCTATAAAGTATATTCAGGGACCCAAAAAAGTCAGCTAATTGTTCTACTGATATACCACGTAAGAATTTTTCATGGATAAAAACCTCAATTTTTATTTTTGTTCACAAACTTTTGAAAATATTCTTCCTTTGGATCAGCTCACACATTTGTGAAACAGCAAAGAGGGATGTTCTGATCCTTTGTCTTAAAACAAAGGTGAAAACAGGTGCGATGTTAGTGCCTTGTATTTAATTAGACTTACGCGAATAATACCATTTCCCATGGAAATCAGATCAAAAGGCAAACTCTTACAGATGAGGGCTTTTCTGTATAAGACAATAAAACAATATATTACTAGAATCGCAGGGTTTTCAGAACAAACTCTAGATGCAAAGCCTTTACATCTTCTTATCACTGTGGTCTCACTCACTACACCAATTTATTTATTTCAAAATATTCATAAAAATGCAATGCACGATCCTGGATTGGTCCTTTTGCTATAAATTATAGGACATTATTAGGAAAATTGATTAAATATGAGGATTAGGTGGTAGTGACTAACATTAATTTCATGACACTGACAGGTGTATTGTGATTATGTAGGAAAATGTCCTTATTTGCAGAAAATCACACTAACATATTCAGAAGTGATGGATCTGCAACTTGCTTTCAAGTGGTTCAGGAAAAGAAGTTCTCTATACTGTTCTTACAACTCCTCTTTAACTCTGCGATTGTTCCAAAATAAAAAAATAATTCGTGAAATATTTGCTTGACTATTTTAACCTGGAATCATTTGCTTGACATTGCTGCTTCTCTCAATAATTTTCCATGCAAAGCAGGCAACTGGGCTGAGGAATGACGGTTTCTTGGGCACCCAAATCCAAACTTGAGATGATCCCCGTGACTGAAACATCACACATGGGCACAGAGTTGGTCTTGAAAATATGTTGACATTGCAGCCTTTACTCCCAAAGTTGTTCATTAGGATACTGTGATGATTAATTTCATGTGTCAACTTTGCCGGACCATGGGTTGCCCAGATATTTGGTCAAACATTAATCCGCGTGTATTTTGGATGAGGTTAACCTTTATTTAAAAAAAAAGTTTTTTCTAATGTTTTATTTACTTCTGAGAGAGAGAGAGGGAGAGAGTGAGAGTGTGAGCAGGGAAGGGTCAGAGAGAGAGGGAGACACAGAATCCGAAGCAGGCTCCAGGCTCTGAGCTAGCTGTCAGCACAGAGCCTGACGCGGGGCTCAAACCCACCAACAGTGAGATCATGACCTGAGCCCAAGTCGGATGCTTAGCCGACTGAGCCACCCAGGTGCCCTGAGGTTAACCTTTAAATCAGTAATCAGTAGACTGAGTAAAGCAGATTGATCTCCTGAATGTGTGTGGGCCTCATCCAGTCCGTTGAAGGCCTGAATAGAACAAAAAGGCTGACTCTCCCCAGAGTAAGGGAGAATTCTTTCTGCCTGACTGCCTTTGAACCAAGATGTCAGCTTTTTCCTGTCTTCAGACTCAAATGAAACAACGACTCTTCCTGGGTGTGTTGGCCTCTGGGCTAGAGCTACACCATCAGTTCTCCCGGGTCTCCCCTTGCCAACTCATCCTGTAGATCTGTAGATCTTCAGGCTTGTCAGCCTCTATAAGCATAAAAATAAACCAATTCCTTATCATAAATCTCTTTATATTTGCATCCTCTTGGTTCCATTTCTCTGGAAGACCCTGACCAATACAGATTTTGGTACGGAAAGTGGCTAGAGGAACAGAATATTAAGGATGAGTGTTTTGAATGTTTTCTGGGGTTTCTGTGTGGTGG
>NW_027533394.1:90273-91977 GCF_008692635.1 Crocuta crocuta | reverse complement strand
GGTTCTGGGGTTTCTTTGTGGTAGGGTCCCCTCTCTAAGGAAAGAAAAAAACCCCTCAAGGCAACCTGGTTATACACGTATGTGACAACATCCCTCACGATCCTGTAACATGAGATCACTTAATTAGACTGCATGTTTGTATGTTACCATATACAGGCGACAAAGAAGTGGAAAATATATTTAAAAAACTATGCCACATGATGTTCGGGGCTCAGTTCTTCTGATACAAACCCAACTGAGCGGTGCCAGGAATAAAGTTGCTTCCTGGAAAGAAAAGCCTCGGTGTCACGACTCTCTGTGCGAGAATCCTGCGACATCTGGAATTGAATCTCTAATACGATTATATTTAAATCTTTTGATTTAAAAATTTTTAATGTTTTATTTATGTTTTTAAAGAGAAACAGAGTGTGAGCAGGGCAGGAGAAGAGAGAGAAGGAGACACAGAACCTTAAGTAGGATGCAGGCTCTAAGCTGTCAGCACAGAACCCGATTCCAGGCCAGACCCATGAGCCGTGAGATCATGACCTGAGCCAAAGTTGGATGCTTAACCAACTGAGCTGCCCAAGTGCCCCTAATCTGATTATATTTAAAGACGCTAATGACTTTATCACAGTGCTAAAGAGAGAACTGATAGTTCATGGCATGAATTTATAGAGATACACAAAATATCATCATGTAATATTCCTATCAACCACTTAAAAGAAGCAAGGATCTGGATGAGTGTGTATATACTTTTTAAACATTCTTAACTTTCTTTTTGGTCAAATTAACAAATATAATAAGATTGGCTGATTGCTCCTAATGTTGCTGGACAAAGTAGGAGGGGAGGGGAGGATGAGCTAAAGGATTTGAATTCTCCCCGTAAGAGTCACATAAATGACCTGAAAGCCTCTATGTGTGCCCTAGAGACCTTTATCTCCTGTAGCCGTGGGGCTGAGATAATTGAAAATAAATCCCAGAACCTCATTCTACACCTGGTTGAAGTATAACACAACTGAACTCATAGCCTCACAGGTTGTCTACTGTTACACATTTTTTAAAGTTTATTTTTATGTTTGAGAGAAAGACAGGAGAGGGGCAGAAAGAGAAGGAGAGAGAGAATCCCGAGCAGGCTCCGCACTGTCAGCATGGAGCCTGATGTGGGACTTGAACTCACAAACCATGAGATCATGACCTGAGCCAAAACCAAGAGTCAGATGCTTAACCAACTGAACCACCCCTAGGGTGTCTACTGTTAAAGTGAAAACATTGATGGGAGAAGGAATAGGATCCTGGAATTTGGAATGGTGAGGCCAAGTCTCCTTGAGGAACACTGCCAAAAATTTATATTGCTGATCTTTCTCTTAGCCTTCCCCAAAGGGACCTACAGCCTTTTACCAGGATAACAGCATTGGGTAAAAGAAAATAATAAGATCTTTGGGGGATTACTGGACACTAGCTCTGAACTGACACTGATTCCGGGAGATCCAAAATGTCACTGTGATGCTTACTTGGCAGGGAAGATACCATGATCACCAAAATGTCACTGTGACCCACCCCCCACCCCAGTCTGAATAGGAGCTTATGGAAGTCAGGTGACCAGTGGGGTTTTATTCAGTTCCATCTCACAATGGGCCTAGTGGGTTCCCAAATCCATCTTGTGGCTATTTTCCCAGTCTGGAATCCATAAGCGGAATCTATATACTCAGCTGCTGAATACATAAC
>NW_027533394.1:83657-90258 GCF_008692635.1 Crocuta crocuta | reverse complement strand
ATAGTGGGAAAGGCCAAGTGGAAACCACTGGAACTGTACCTACCTAGGAATAGAGTAAATCTAAAGCAGAACTGCATCCCTAGAGGGACTGCAGAGACAAATGCCATCATCAAGGGCTAGAAAGATGCAAGGGTGGTGATTCCCACCACTTCCCCATTCAGTTCTCCTACTTGGCTTACACAGAAGACAGATGGATCTTGGGGAATGACAGTGGATTATAGTAAGCTTAACCAGATGGTGACTCCAATTGCAGCTGCTGTACCAGGTGCAGAGTCATTGCTTGAGCAAATTAACACACCCCTTGGTTTCCCCTGGTACCTGGTGCACAACTATGGATCTGCAAAATTCTTTTTCTCCCTCCATACCTGATAATACAGAGCACCCAAAGTAGTTTGCTTTCAGCAATGCATCTTTACCGTCTGCCCTTAGGGGTGCATCAACTCCCCAGCCCTATGTCATAATTTAGTTCACATATATCTTTATTACCTTTCCTTTCCATGAGATACCACACTGGTGTATTGCATTGATGACATTTTGCTGCCCGGATCTACTGAGCAAGAAGTAGCATCCCCTCTAGATGCACTGGTGAGACACACGGTGTCAGAAAGAATTAAATCCATCCAACAAAAATTCAGGGGCCTCCTGCCTCAGTGAAATTTCTGGGGATGAGGTGTTATGGGGCAGGTTGAGATAGCCCTCCCAAGGTAGACAGATAAGTTGTTGCATCTGGTCCCTCCTAGAAGTAAAAATGAGACACAATGCTTAGTGGATCTCTTTGGATTTTGGAGGCCACATATTCCTCATTTGGGTGTCTTATTCTGGCTCATTTACTGAGTGACCATAGAAATTGCTCATTTGTAGTGGGGCTCAGAACAAGACGAGGTTCTGTAACTGGTCCAGGCTGCTGTGCCAAGCTCTGTCACTTGGGCCATATGACCCAGCAGATCCAAGGGTACTTGGTGTCAGTGGCAGACAGGGATGCTGTTTGGAGTTTGGGGTAGGCTCCTGTAGATGAGCTGCAGTGCAGGCTCTTAGGATTTTGGAGCAAAGCCCTGCCATCCTCTGTGGATAAGGACTGTCCTTTTGAGAAACCGCTCTTGGCCTGCTACTATGGGCCACCAAGCTACCATGTGACCTGAGCTGCCCATCATGAACTGGGTGTTATCTGACCCAACATGATGGGAAAATTGGTGACAAGGAAATTGGGGGAAGAAGTATGTGGAAAGACCTCTCTGAATGGGCAAAAAACATGAAGATCGTTGTGTTTCATGTGAACGCTCACTGGAAGGTGACCTCAGCAGAGGAGAACTTTAATAATCAAGTGGATACGATGACCCATTCTGTGGATATCAGCCTCCTTCACCAAGCACCCCTGTCACCCAATGGGCTCATGAACAAAATGGCCATGGTGGCAAGGATGGAGGTGTGCACAGGCTCTGAAACATGGGTTTCTACTTATCAAGGCCAACCTGGGTATGGCCACCACTGAGTGCCCAACCTGCAAGTAGCAGGGGCCAGCACTGAGTCCCTGATACGGCACAATTCTCCAGGGTGATCAGCCAGTGACCTGGTGGCAGATTGATTACATTGGACCCCTTCCATTATGAAAGAGGTAAGATTTTGCTGTTACTGGAATAGACACTCTGGATGCAGGGCTGCCTTCCCTATACTTAATGCTTCTGCCAAAACCACTATCTGTGGACTTACAGAATGCCTCATCCACCTTCAGGGTATTCTACACAGCATTGGTTCTGATCAAAGAACTCACAGTGCAGCAACGGGCCCATGCTCATGGAATTCACTGTTCTTACCATGTTCCCTACCATCCTAAAGCAGCTGGCTTCCTGGAACAGTGGAATGGCCTTTTGAAGACTCAGTTGCAGGGCCAGTTAGATGACAATACTTTGCGGGGCTGGAGCAAGGTTCTCCAGAAGGCTGTATGTGCTGAATTAGCATCGGTGTGTGTGGCTATTTCTCCCATAGCCAAAATTCAGGGGTCCGGGAATCAAGGGCTGTAAATAGAGTGGAGCCACTAAGTATTACACCTAGTGACTCACTGGCAAAGTTTTTCCTTCCTGTTCCGGTGACCTTACTCTCTGCTGGCCTAGAGGCCTTAGTTCCAAAGGGAGGGATGCTTCCACCAGGAGATACCACAATGATTCCATGAAACTGGAAGTTAGGTCGGCCCCCCAGCCACTTTGGGCTCCTCCTGCCTCTGAATCAATAGGCAAAGAAGGGAGTTACTGTGCTCGCTGGGGTGACTGATCCTGTCTGCCAAGGGGAAATTGGTCTGCTGTTGCACAATGGTAGTAAGGAATAGTGTGTCGGTATATGGATGATCCTTTAGGGCATCTCTTAGTGACACCATGCCCTGTGATTAAGGTCAATGGAAAAGTACAACATGATCCAGGCAGGACTACTAATGGCCCAGACCCTTCAGGAATGAAGGTTTCGGTTACCCCACCAGTAAAGAACTACGACCAGCTAAGGTGCTTCTTAAAGGTAAAGGAAATACAGAATGGGTAGTGGAAGAAGGGGTTATAAATACAACGACCATGTTACCATTTACAGAAAGGAGGGCTGTAACTGTCGTGACTATTTTCTCCTTATTTTGATATGAATATATTTGCGTGTGTGTATGTGTGTGTGTAATGTTTATCCCGTAGCCTATATCTATCTATCTATCTATCTATCTATCTACCTAATCTTTGTTTTTTCCCTCCTTTATCCCCTTATCATGTAACATAAGATGTACTGACTTTATATCATAGTATTTAAGTTTTGTTAACTTTACATCACAGTATTCAAGTTATGGAATATCAAAGAGAAAAGTAAACATCAGTCAAAGATTTTTACCTTCTCTTCTGGGGAAGGGGTTAGTGCGTTTTTGGTTGTATGCAGGATAGTTGTATCATGTTAGGTGGAAGTTTGACCTTGTTATTGTCTCATTTGGAGATTAAGTATAGTTTAGGGAGATTCGTATGAGTGTCAAGTTGATGGGGGTAAACTTGTGATGGTTAATTTAATGTGTCAACTTGATTGAGCCACAGACTATCAGTTATTTGGCCAAACAATATTCTGGGTGTTACTGTTAAAAGTGCTTTAGGATGGTATTAATATTCAAATTGGTAGTCTGAGTAAAGTAGTTTGCTCTCTGTAATGTGGGTGGGACTCATACAAATTCACTGAAGGCCTGAATTGAACAACAACAACAACAAAAAAGGCAGACCTTCCACCAGAGTAAGGAAGAATTCTTTCTGCCTTACTACCTTTGAACTGGGACATCAGCTTTTTCCTGCCCTTTGAATCATTTCCTTATTTGAAAAGAAATAGCAGCTCTTTATGGGTCTTGAGCCTGTCAGCCTTGGGACAGGAAATACACCATCAATTCTCCTGGGTCTTCTGCTCACCCCACAGATCTAGGGACTTGTCAGCCTCCATGATTGCATGAGCAAATTCCTTATAATAAATCTATCACTTCTTTTTTCCTCTCTCTCTCTTTCTCCCTCCCTCTCATGTATATAGGTTCTGTTTCTCTGGAGAACTCTAATACAGATTTGGAAATAAGTATTTGTATAAATTAAATCTATTTGTATGTTACGGTCTCAAAAATGGTTTTTAATATCAGGATGCATTTAAAATGCTTTAAAATAAATTTCACTGAAAATTTAAAAATTCACATGTGGTGGGGCGCCTGGGTGGCTCAGTCGGTTAAGTGTCCAACTTCGGCTCAGGTCATGATCTCACCGTTCGTGGGTTCAAGTCCCGTGTTGGGCTCTGTGCTGATAGCTACCTCAGAGCCTGGAGCCTACTTCAGATCCTGTGTCTCCCTCTCTCTCTGACCCTCCCCTGCTCACACTGTGTGTCTCTCTCTCAGAAATAAATAAAACATTATTTTTTTTTAAATTCACATGTGGTACATAAAATATTAATTGTTGGTTAATTTCATAATGAAAACTCTAAAAATTCTAAATATTCAGGGCGCCTGGGTGGCTCAGTATGTTAGGCATCTGACTTCGGCTCAGGTCATGATCTCACAGCTCGTGGGTTCGAGTCTCGCATAGGGCTCTGTGCTGACAGCTCAGAGCCTGGAGCCTGCTTCGGATTCTGTGTCTCCCTCTCTCTCCGCCCTACCTCCAATCGCCCTCTGTCTCTGTCTCTCAAAAATGAATAAACGNCTGCAAGGGCTTATAATCAGCCCACTCTAATGAACTGACTTAATTAAATAATTCCACTATTATGTTTTCATATTTTTTGTAAAAGGAAATAATTCAGAATGCAATTCCATCAAAATTCAGCATATGGTCAATTATTAACATAAAAATCCAATAATACAGAAAGATGAGGAAAAAGAGAAAGCTGGGAGACAGAGTTACAAAGAGAAAGTAGAGAAGGAAGGAAGGAAGGAAGGAAGGGAGGAAGGAGAAAGAAAAAACAGGGAAATAACAACTTAGAAAATAAACAAACTTGGGGCACCTGGGTGGCTCAGTCGGTTAAGCATCTCACTTTGGCTCAGGTCATGATCTCATCATTCCCGAGTTCAAGCCCCACGTTGGGGCTCTGTGCTGACAGCTCAGAGCCTGGAGCCTGTTTCAGATTCTGTGTCTCCCTCTCTCTCTGTCCCTCCCCCATTAACCCTCTGTTTCTCTCTCTCTCAAAAATAAATAAAAACGCTTTTTAAAAACAAAACATTTTATAAAATAAACAAACATAATTATGTTCCTTTAGCAGCACCTAACAATACATGCTGGTGATTCTGATAACAAAGACAGAACTTATATAGCTTCTGTGCTCCTCAAAAAAATTGTTAAAAATAACAGATTGAATCTCATAAAATTTTAAATATTATACATATACACACACAAAACAGGAGCAAAGTGAAAATCAGATCAAATGGAACAGCTCCCAGAGGTCAGGGGAGAGCTACTGTGTGTAACCTGTACTGAGCTGCACATCAAGTCTTTTGTGTCAGCATAATACCCATGGGATCTAGAGATCCTGTTGAATACCGTACTGTTCAAATATAGTTTCAAATTAATAAAAACTATTTTAAAAGGGGTTTTAAAAAGTTGTAAATGTATGTTGGAGATATTTTTAAAACATTTGTCATTATTTTATTTTTTTTTTAAAGTTGACTTATTTATTTGGAGAGAGACAGACAGTGCACGAGCAGGGGGAGGGGCAGAGAGAGAGAGAGAGAGACAGACAGACAGACAGACAGACATAGATAGGAGAGCCAAGCAGGCCCCGCAGGGTCAGCACAGAGCCCGTTAAGGGGCTCGAATTCAAGAAACTGTGAGATCATGACCTGAGCCGGAATCAAAAGTCAGACACTTGACCAACTGAGTCACCCAGGTGCCCTCAAACACTTATCATTACTTTAAAAATTACAGCTATCAAGGGACACCTGGGTGGCCCAGTCAGTTGAGCGTTCGACTCTTGATTTTGGCTCAGGTCATGATCCCAGGGTCATGGGATCCAGCTCTACATTGGGCTCCGAGCTGAGTGTGGAGTCTGCTTGGGGTTCTCTCTCCCTCTCTCTCTCTCTCTCACTCCTTTGTCCTTCCCCCCTCTCAAAACCGTTAAAAAATTACAATCAACACTACTATCAAAAAATTACTATCAATAACTCCTACCGCTGGAACCAATTTGCAGCACTGTAGGGTAGGTACCTGGGCACATGGGTTAGAAAACTTCACTTTAATCAGTGAGGGCTTGTATTTTTGCCCTTAGAAGCTTCGTGTTTTGCCTTTTCTTTTTGGGTTTAATGCTGTGATGAACACCTTTATGTATGTCCCTTCATACATCTATATCTTTCACTGGGATTTCTACCCATGGGCAGAATTGCCAGTTCATATTAGAATATGCATATTTCACTTGACAAAGTACTGCCAGACAAGCCCTTCAGAATGGCTGCCCAAGTCCACACTCCCCCAGACAGCCACACAGGTGGGTTTGTATGTCCTCACATCCACACCAGCACTTGTCATTATCCTGCTAATTTTGGCAGTTTCATAGATGTAAAGTCCTATCTCTCTGTTATTATTTTAATTTCCCAGATTTTCAGTGATCCCGAATACCTCAAGATATGCTGTTGGCATTTCAAATGTCTTCATCTGCAAATTGCCTATTCTATACATTGCTCAATTTTATACTGATGGTCGTGTTCTCTTCTTGTTGATTCACAGGAGGTCTTTGTATATTCTGGATATTAAATCCCTGGTTGGTTTAGACATTGCAAATATCCTCTTCCAATCTGTAGATGATCTTTTGCCTTTGTCCATAATGTCTCTCATCAAGCACGGATCCTTAATTTTGATGCAATCAAATTAATTAACTTTTTACTATATAGGTTAGAGTCTTGAAGTTTCATCTCAGAAGTTATTCCAAACCTTTACGTCACAAAAATATCCTCCTACAGTTTCTTCTATTAACATTAGAGTTTTATCTTTCACATTTAAGTCCTCTAATTGGAGTACATTTTTGTTTGTGGCAGGAAGAAGGGATATGGTTTTATTTTTCTACATGTCATGAGCCAGAGTTTTCAACATCATCAACCAAACAACTGTCTTCTCTCCATTGATAGTTTTTATACACTAGG
>NW_027533394.1:79136-83514 GCF_008692635.1 Crocuta crocuta | reverse complement strand
TTTATACACTAGGTTCCTTTATATACACAGATCTGTATCTATTTTGTTCTATTGATCTACTTTTTTGTTTTTGTGCTGGTGATACACTGTTTATATTGCTAAATCCAAAGAAACAAGAAAGAAATTGTAAGAAGGCAGAAATAAATGAAATAGAGAACAAAGGACAGTAGTGAAAATCGGCCCAACCAAAACTGGTCTTTAACAGTCTTCCAATACTTGTCACCTCCAGATTTTATGTTATTATTTTCATTTACTCAGAAGTTTTCATTTCATTTTATAATAGAACAAAACCCTTATGTTTAAATTTTAAAAAATGAAAAGACTATTAAGGGAGACAGACCTCTGGCAAGAGTGATTAAGAAAAAAAAAAGAGAAAATTTAAAAACAAAGATACAGAATAAAAAGGGGGCAATAACTGTGGCCAAAGCAGATTATTTTCAAAAAGAAGTATGAATGATATGCCAATGAATTTGAAAACCTAGATGAAAAGGATACACCCTTAGAAAACTAGAGTATCCTGGGGCACCTGGGTGGCTCAGTCAGTTAAGCATCCGACTTTGGCTCAGGTCATGATCTCGCCCTTTAGGAGTTCAAGCCTGGCATCAGGCTGTCGGGCTGTTGGCTGTGGGCTGTCCGCGTGGAGCCCGCTTCAGATCTTCTGACTCCCTCTCTCTCTTCCCCTATCCTACTAATGTGCACTCTCTCTCTCTCAAAAATAAACATTTAAAATAAATAAAACTTTAAAAAATTAGAAAACTAGAATATGCTAAAATTGACACAAAAACAGAGGTCTTGAATAGTCCAGTGAGTATTAAACAAACAGAAATGGTAGCCAAAGAACTCTTCTTCAAAACCCTAGCTGGTTTGTAGGTGAGTTGTAGCAAACTTTTGAGTTTCTGATCTTATGCATAACAAAAGGGTGCAACATATCCATTTTACTTTTTGAGCCTACTGTAACCTAGATTGCAAAACCAGGTAAGGAGAACCCAAGAAAAGAAAATCCTAGGGCTATTTCATTTATAAAACAAAAATCCCAAATAAAATATTGGCTAACAGATATTAACAGTATATTCAAAAGCACAGATGATGACCAGGGCAAAGTTGACCTCAGGAATATAAAGACATTATGGTTCAACATCAGAAGTCACTGTATAAAAAAAAAAGTCACTGTATAAATGGTCTAAAGGAGAACAGTCATAAATTAGCTCAACTGATGCAGAGCAAGTATGTGATATATTCCTTTTATTTTGAAGTTAGTGCATTAGCTTTATTTTTAAAAAATTTTTAAAGTCTATTTATTTATTTTGAGAGAGACAGAGACAGTACAAGTGGGGGAGGGACATAGAAAGAGAGAGAATCCCAAGCAGACTCCCTGCTGTTAGCACAGAGCCCAACGTGGGGCTTGAACCCATGAAACGATGAAACCATGACTTGAGCTGAAACCAAGAGTCGGATGCTTAATGGACTGAGCCACCCAGGCTCCCCGCATTAGCTTTATTTTTAAGAATTGTGTGTGTGTGTGTGTGTGTGTGTGTGTGTGTGTTCCATTACTATTGAATTCCATTTCAGGATAGTAAAAGGCATACTGAGGCTTATGTGTTGAGACGTACTGCTCTCAGGTGCCACTGAGGCATACTGAGCACCAACAGAAACAGTGTCTAGTTCCCTTAGAGATAGTGAGTGGGGCCTCGGAAGGGACAGTCCAAGTTATCTGTTGCTGATGGTAGGTGAAGGCACAATTTGGGGGAATTGGGGTGTTCTGAGACAGAGAAACAAAGCGTTGGTCAGATAAACCTCAAAGAAACCTGAACTGGAGTCATGGTGGATGAATGGTGGGTTCAGCACTCTGGGATGGAAGAGGTGACACATTCATTGATGTGGTGTGGGTCCCGATCATGGAGGCAGACCTGTCTGCTCTTAGAAATAAATTTGCCTTGCTCAGGGCACCTGAGTGGCTCAGTCAGTTAAACGTCCGACTTTGGATTGGGTCATGATTTCACGGTTTGTGGGTTTGAGCCCCGCGTTGGGCTCTGTGCTGACAGCTCAGAGCCTGGAGCCTGTTTCAGATTCTGCGTCTCTCCCTCTCTCTGACCCTCCCCTGCTTGCACTCTGTCTCTCTCAAAAATAATAAACATTAAAAATTTTAACTAAAAAAAGAAAGAAATTTGCCTTTCTTACCAGGATAGGGCCATGGCATAGATTCTGAGGTGGCATTAAGATGCCCTGTTTGAGAAACACATGGGTAACAGGATCGCTTCCCTCTCATGCCAGTTCTGAAAGTGGGCACTGGGACAAAAAGGTGGCAACATGTGCTGTGTAATTTTGACTTTAATGGGAGTGTCCCAAGCAGCTGTCGTCCCTTGTTAAGATCAGCTGTCCATAAGCTGACTGGGACTTCTGCAAGGACCCAACATAGCAAGTCAGCTATTGTGGGTCAGACCAAGTCATTACAGATCGCAGGGGAGGTGATATAACCAGTGGAGAGCAATTTCCTCTACCTTTTGGACTTGAATATTGAATGTGATAAAAGCTGGGCCTTATTAAATCTAGTCTAAAACCAATAGGTCAAATCACATGAATACCCAAAGGATTATTATAATCAAGTAAATGGTTTCATTCCCGCCAACAGTGCATGAGGGTACCTTTTTCTCCAAAACCTCACCAACACTTCTTATTTCTTAACTTTTTGATTCCAGCCATTCTGACAGGTTTGAGGTGATATCTCATTTTGGTTTGGATTTCCATTCCCCTGATGTTGAGTGATGTTGAGCATCTTTCCATGTTGGCCATCTAGATATCTATTCAAGTCCTCTGCCCATTTTTTTAAAAATATTTTTATCTATTTCTAGGAGAGAGAGAGAGAAACAGCGTGAGCAGGGGAGGGACAGAGAGAGAGGGAGACACAGACTCTGAAACAGGCTCCAGGCTCTGAGCTGGCAGTCAGCACAGAGCCCGACGCGGCGCTCGAACCCACGAACCGCGAGATCATGACCTAAGCGAAAGTCGGACGCTTAACCGACTAAGCCACCCAGGCGCCCCCCTCTGCCCATTTTTTAATCAGATTGTGGTTTTGTGTGTGTGTTGAGTTGTAGAAGTTCTTTATATACTTTGGATATTAACCACTTATCAGATATATCATTTGTAAATATCTTTTCCCATTTGGTAGGTTGCCTTGTCATTTTGTTGATGGCTTCCTTTGCTGTACAAAAGCTTTTTATTCTGGTGTAGTACCAGGAGTTTATATTTGCTTTTGTTTTCCTTGCCTCAGGAGACATACCTAGAAAAATGTTCAAACAGCTGATCTCAAAGAGATTACTGCCTGGGTTTTCTTCTAGAAGTTTTATGGTTTGGGGGCTCACATTTAGGTCTTTAATCCATTTTGAGTTTATTTTTGTGTATGGTGTAAGAAGGTGGTCTGATTTTATTCTTTTGCATGTAGCTGTCCAGTTTCTGCAGCACCATTTATTAAAGAGACTATATATTCTCTATTGTATATATTTGCCTCCTTTGTTGTAGATTAATTGGCCATATAAACATGGGTTTATTTCTGAGCTCTCCATTCTGTTCCATGACTTCTCTACTTCCAATCTTCCCATGACCTGTTCCCAACAAGAGTTGATGACAGCAAATAACTTCTTTGGGTGGAACGCGTGTACACACCAGACCAGGTTGCTGCACTTGGAGGGGTGTGTGCAAGAGCTTTGGTGGCAGGTGATCAAATTAGCCAAGTACAAATACTCCAAGCCAGGCTCACCTGGACAGTCTGTCTTCAGGTTAACAGAGAACAGGTGGGGCTATCTCCTCCTTCCAGAAGCGCAGATACTCAACGATGAATCCTATGGGAGTGGGTGACTGAAAGCAAAGGAATATAGTTCTTTTTTCTTCTTTTGTGTTTTATTTATTCTCTATTATCCACTCTCCCACTCCTCTTCCTACCCTGCCAAACAGACATCTCTTTGGATGTGTTTAACTTATATCCTTGTTTGTGTATGTTTCTGTAAGACATATATTTGGTGTGTATGTGCATGCATTTGTAACTTATGTGAACAGTGTTTATTATATGGCTTTTTCCCTTCAGTGCTATGTGCTGAAGATCATCAGTGTTGCTCTGTGTATATCTAACTCACTGTATATCTAACTCACTGATCTAACTGCTGAAAGGCTGACTGTGGGGTGCCTCCCTTGCTATTTCCCTGTGCACCCCAGAATGCACCCAGAATGCCTCCAACTCCTGGTGATGGACACCCAGAATGCCTCCAACTCCCTACTGTTGCAAACCACACCATAATGAACATTCTCCTACATTACCCTTTATGGGTCTGTGTGAGAATTTCTTCAGAGAGTCCATAGGGATAATGAATTCAACTATGTCCTGACA
>NW_027533394.1:68780-79036 GCF_008692635.1 Crocuta crocuta | reverse complement strand
ATTTTGCATGTTTCAACTTTTTATTTTTATTTATTTATTTTTTTTTTTTTTGAGAGAGCATGTGCGCAGAAGTGGGGGAGGGCAGAGGGAGAAGGAGAGAGAAAATCTTTTTTTTTTAATAGTTTATTGTCAAGTTGGTTTCCATATAACACCCAGTGCTCATCCCCACAAGGGCTCTCCTCCATGCCTACCACACCCCCTTCCTCTCCCCTCCCACCCCATCTGCCCTCAGTTTGTTCTGGCGTNAAATGTTGCCTACCTATGAGATCTAAAGTGAAATCTCATCATAGTTGTATTTTGCATTTCTCTGACAGTAATGCATTTGAGGATCTTTTCTTATGCCTGTTAGCTTTTGGGGTTTTCAACTTCAGGAAATTGCTTGTTCGTATCCTTTGTAGACCTGNCTGTTTAACAGTATTAATTTTTTTTCTTTTTTTCAAGACCAAATGACATACAGAAAATAAAACATTTTACTTGAAAACATCAAAGTGCTTTCAAGAAAATGAATGTAGAAGTTCTTATAGTCTCTTCTGTGATTAGTGGTTCCTGACTACTTTCTTTTTTAAAAATATAGTTCATTGTCAAATTGGCTAACATACAGTGTGTAAAGTGTGTTTATTTTTGAGAGAAGGGAGGGGGTGCATAGAGAGAGGGAAATAGAAGATCTGAGGCAGGCTCTGCACTGACCCACCTAGGCACCCGAATCATTTCATCATTTTAAAAAAATTTTTAACGTTTATTCAGTTTTTTGGAGAGACAGAGTGTGAGCAGGGGAGGGGCAGAGAGAGAGGAAGACACAGAATCTGAAGCAGGCTCCAAGCTCTGAACAGATCAGCCAGCACACAGCCCGACGCAGGGCTTGTACTCATGAACCACAAGATCATGACCTGAGCCCAACTCGGGCGCCTGAGCCACCCAGGTGCCCCAATCATTTCATCTTTAAATACAGTTTTACTTCCTCCATTTCAATCTGGGTGCCTTTTATTTCTTTTCATTGCGCTGGTGACAAGCTCCAGTACAATGTTGAATAGAAGTAGTGAGAATGGACATCCCTGTCTTATTTCTGATCCTGGGGGAAAAACATTCAGTCTTTCACCACTAAATATGAAGTTAGCTGTGGGTTTTTTTTTTAAGATGCCCTATATCAGACGGAGGAAGTTCCTTTCTAGTCCTACTTTGCCAAGTAGTTCTTTTCTTTTTTAATCAGAGGATATTGAATTTTGTCAAATGCTTTTCTGCATTTATTGCAGTGATCCTATGGGTTTTTCTTTTTTTGGTTTGTTGATGTGGTGAATCACACTGATTAATTTTCTAATGTTAAACCAATCCTGTATTCCTGAGTTAAACCCCACTTGGTCATGACAGCTTCTCTTTTTAATATGTTGTACAATTTGATCTGACAAAGTTTTGTTTAAAATTTTTGCATCTTTTGAACTTTCACTTTTGACACCACTTCCTCAAATGTGCCTTGCCATCAAGTAGTTATCTTCAGTATGACCCCCTCCTCCTGTCCATATCCTCCAGACTGTGTCTGGGATGGTTACTAAGGCTGAAGCTTTTCCCAAACTCAGAAAGAGCCCAAGAAAATTTAAAACAGGGGTTGAAAGCATTTCTGACGTGGTAAGTCCTACCTCTGAGAGCATGAATCAACTCCAGGTGGCAGGCTTGCACCTCAGCAGATGCAGCCTGAAGAGCTATCACACCCTTTAAAGCCTCTCAGTACCTGACAGGTGTGTTCTGAAGAGAAAAGCGCTATTAAATGCTTAGGAAATCCCTGGCCCTGAATTAACCCCTCACTGTCACCGTTCCCTCTTTGGTATTGCTCTGCACGGAGGAAATAGCCAGTACAGGTCAACTCTCAAGAGGGATCCACCCTTAAACATTGCTTCCCGTTTTCCCACTGAAGAATCCTATCCTGTTCTACCTAATGAACCTGATATCTCATACCCTAAGGGGCCCAAATAACTGCTTCAGATTTCTGACTTTGTATTTTTTTATGAATGACTTTTGTTTCCAAGATATTGGGAGAACACACAGGACAGGATACACTCTATGCATTTCTTGTTCCACCACAGAAACTCTTCTCCCTGCAATCCCTTCATGCACAAAAGTAACAATGATAATAATAGCAAACACAGAGAGTACTTACTATGTGCCAGACACTATTCTAAGTGGACTCATTTAATACCTTCAATCACCATATGAAATAGGTACTATTATTATCCCCATTTTTACAGGTGAAACTAAAAAAGTAGAAGTTAAGTGACTTAGGGCACCTGGGGGGCTCAGTCAGTCGAGCATCTGCCTTTGGCTCAGGTCATGATCTCACAGTTCGTGAGCTCAAGCCCTGTATTGGACTCACTGCTGTCAGTGCAGAGCCCGCTTCAGATCCTCTGTCCCCCTCTCTCGCCCCTCCCCCACTTGCATTCTTTCTCTCTCTCTGTCTCTCTCTCTCTCTCTCTCAAAAATAAACATTTTAGGGGAAAAAAAAAGAGAAGTTAAGTTACTTGCCCAGCTATGAGCTGACAGATCTGGAATTTGAGTCCAGGCAGTCTGGCTCCAGAATCCACTGCACTAGTATGCTCTCACGTGACAGAACTGTGATGCTGTTCCATACTTGTCCACTAGCAGAGGGGCCCCTCTCCACCTTCCCACCCCTACTATCTGTACAAACTCTAAGACTTCAGAATATGTCACATCTTTGGTGTCTGTGGTGCCTCTGGCCACATGTGACATCGGGGAGAGTTTCCCACTGCCACGGACACCCAAACATACTTATCTGGAAACAAAAACTAGGACTGAGGATGGAGGAATTAATGTCCTCAGAATGACAATGAAAAATATTGCATTCATGAAGCAAGATCCAGAAGCTATAAAAAGGAACGTGCATTCCCTAGGTATTCTCAGACCCCAGAACACTGCATATCTCAGCAAATATGCAATGAACATTTGTCAGAGGACCAAAACCATCAGGAACAAAACAGGACTACCTGCTATTACCATAATCCTCAATGTTGTCTTGGAAGTTATAAAAGAACAGTAGGACAAAACAGTGAGGTAACTGGAAAAGCAGAGATTAAAAAAAAAATTGCTGCTGATATGATTTAATGCCCAGGAAACCCAAAAGGTTCTGATAAGAAAAATGCATTAGAATGAATACATTCATAAGATGGCTTATAAGTCAAATGTACAGAAGTCAATAACCGTCCTCTATTTTAAAAATTTCCTAGAAAAAGAAATGGGGGAATTTTTTCCATTCATTAAAAAAAAAGGAACATTCAGAGAATCGAGAACAACAACAAAAGGCCCTTAGAATCAAGCAATAACCAAAGAAGGATCTTCAAAGCAGCCAGAGAAAAGGGACACAAAAAAACAAAAAGCAATTAGACAACAGCAGGCTTCTCAACAGCAATAATGGAAACCAGAAGACAGTGCCGTATATCTTCTAAGTGTTTAGAGGAAAAAAAGTGTAATTTAGAATTGAGTACTCAGCAAACCTATCTTTCAAGAAGAATAAAGTAAAATAAAGGCATTTGCAGATAAACGTAGTTAGAGAGAGTGTACTGTGAGATTTTTCGCTCAAGGATCTTCTAAAGCATATATTTCAAGAAGATGGAAAACCATTCCCCAAAAGGAGGGCTGAGGTACGAGAAGGAAGCTGACCAAATAAAATAGTAAACGAGTATTTAAATGTAAGCAGGCACTATCTGCATCAAATATTATTCGTGTCTATTCTTTTATATTGAATGACTTCCTTAGAAAAGAAAGAACTAAAATAGTGAACAGCAATAGCATGTGACTTGGGAGACAATGCTTTACAAAGTGTCTGTACTGTTTGGGTGGGGAATTATGATCGTGTTTAACTTTAGACTTTAAATACGTATAGTAAAAATTTAAGNGCACAAGTAAGAAATACAAGCAATGTAAAAGAGCAGAAGTCAAAAAATAAGAGAATACAGTGAATTTTATAACTTAGATGAATTGGGACCAATTTCTAGAAAACTCATTTATTTACTGGCTGAGCCCACTATAACCTTAACCAGGCAAATGCAGTAGGTGACCAAAGATGCAAAAATCCTAAGCAATTTATCAGCAAACCAAATCCAGGATGATTAAAAAAGGTTTAATATAACATGAAAGTGTTGGGTCTAATTCCAGGAATGCAAGAGCAGTTTATCATTAGAAAGTCTCATAACGAAGTGTGCCTGTGACCCTCATGGGGAAGCTCAGTCCTCTTCATCAGCCCTGGAGAGAGGGGGAGGCTGAGGAAGGGGAAAATCTCCTAGGGATGGGGTCTTTGAAGAGGGCAGCCTGGGGAGAGGCCTGGAGCCTATGAAAGCATATTACACACTGCTAGAATAATATATACACACAACAGCTCTGAAGCAGGGGACTTAACCTCATTTTACAAATGTAAAAACTAAGGCTAAAAAAGGTTAGGAAACTTGGCCAAGGTCACAATGCTAGTTCTAACACCCACAAAAACTGTCCAAGGTAGGCACTGGACTCATTTTGCAGATGAGGGAACTGATGCTTAGTTGGATCAATGTAGGTCAAACAACCAAGATGTGGGGGTTCAGGGCTTTGAAACTGGGCCTGCCAGATTCCACAGCCCCCTTGTCCTAGATTATTGCAGGTGTGAATGAAGCTTGAGAGGAGATGAATCACAATGCCTGAAGACAAAACTCCTGGAGAGATGAGGGTCTCTACATCATGGTTGGTGTCAGGAGCCAGAAAAGCTCCTCTCCACAAGGAGATCCCCACACACAGGGCTGAGGGAGACTCTGACATCTCCAGGAGAGTGAGAATGACCCCAACCCCAGGGACGTCTAAGGGAAGTAGGTCACATGAATATCATGGTCTAGATAAGGAAGCCAGGGACATTGGAAACTGGTGTGGACAAGCTCATGGACAGTCATGTCTGACCAACTTTTCATTACTTAAGAGTTCTAACACATTGGCATGTTGTGGGGGGGGTTGCCCACAAACTCCTCACATCTGGGTTTTGGTGTTGGAGTATCTTAGGAGGATCTCATAGGAAGGCAGGTGAATAGTAAGTGAGGTTAGGCAGGTTAGTATACATCATCCGCCTTCCTATCTTCTGGCCTTTGCTCATGCTGTACTCTTTGCCTTGACTGACTTCCTCTTCCTTTGTTAGTCATTCAGAAAATTCCTACTCATATTTTTAAAGCCCAGCTCATATGCCATCTCTTCTAAGGAATCTTCCCTGGTCCCCTGACCTGGGTTCTGCGTTCCTCAGAGGCTCTTGCAGTCTGTTGTATCCACTGTACTAACCACACTGAATTATGGTTCTTGCCCGGGAACACACCTTGTTCATCTCTGGGTCCTCAGTTGTAGAGCAGGACGCTTGACACAGAGTAGGAAGTCAGTCAATTTTGCTCATCTAAACTTATAACTAATTAGACAGTTTTCCACTGGTAATGATTGGTCTGGGGAGGGAAATCTCTAGCGGGGTGCTGCAGAGCCCTGTGTATAATGATGGCATTTGGATGAAATCAGTGGGTGACAAAAAACTAAGGGAGTATGTTGCACATTAGACAACAGAATTAGCATCCCAACACTCTTGGGCAAGTAGATACACTGGAGCTACCGTGGTCCCCAAGGAGTTTAGGAGAAAAGTCGGGACTAAAACCTCACAACCAATTGCAGCCTTGACAATGGAGAAAAGGTTTTTTGAGCTGAAACTTACCTCCCCATGTAGTCCACCATTATAACAGTACTTACTAGATGCCAGGCTTCGTACCAGCTTCTGTACCACCTCCAACCAAAAAGAAGTCCAATGGGGGTGATTTTCTTGGCCTGAGACCAAGAAACAGTTACTTACAGAGCAAGAGAAAGGGGGATCCTAGTTGGGATCACAAGGCCAAGCGAGAGCTGAGGCTTTGGTTTTTACCAAAAGACAGGCATGACCACATAGGAGTTTGAGGGCTGTTTGAAAAAGAGGCAGGTCTGGGACGCCTGGGTGTCTCAGTCGGTTAAGCATCTGACTCTTGATTTCACCTCAGCACATGATCTCATGGTTCGTGGGTTCAAGCCCCGTGTTGGGCTCTGTGCTGACAGCTCAGAGCCTGGAGCCTGCTTCGGATTCTGTGTCTCCCACTCTCTCTGACCCTCCCCTGCTCGTGCTCTCTCTCTCTCTCTCTCAAAACTGAATAAACGTAAAAAATTTAAAAATAAATAAGTGATAAACAAACAAACATAAAAAGAGGCAGGTCCACCTTCAGGAGCCCCAGGGCATATACCAAGTCACAGAGAACATGGGTCTTTGTCACCACCCTACCAACTATGAACCTGCTTCTTGAAAGAACCCAGGAGCTATCCTCACTGCTTCTTCATAGCCCTCACCCTTCTGAACAATGACATCCACGCTCCTTGGCATGGCATGAAAGGCCTTCATGCCTAGCCTAGTTCTCAATGTATTTCTCTGTCATCCACATTAATTAATACAGTTTGTTCCATAAATATTTATTGAGGGTCTACTAAATATTACTATGCACTGTTATTCTTAGCACTGGAAATACAACAGTGAACAAAACAAAGTCCCTGCTTTATGGAGCTTACAGTCTACTGAGAAGAGGCAAACACTAATCACAATAAATAGATATAAAATATATCAGGTGGTAGTCAGTGTTTTGTACAAAAACATACGACATCAAGTAGAGTTAGAAAACACTGGTGAATGGGACTAGTTTGGTCGCGCTGGTCAGGGAATGCTTCTCTAGGGCGGTGACATCTGAGCACACTGGAAGTGGGTGGGAAACTCACGAGATTAGCTGGAAAGAAGAGTGTTCCAGGCACTGAGAACAGCAGGTACAAAGGCTCTGAAAGGGGAGGGTACCTGACATGTTTGAGGAACATGGAGACCAGAGCGGCTGGAAAAGAGGGAGAANAAGAGTGAAAAATTGGAAGATTAATAGGATATGAGGTTAGAAAGAAGACGGGGACCAGATTTTGTAGACTTTTGGGCCATCATGAGGGCTTCGAGTTTTATTCTGAGGGAGCTGGGAGCCACGGTAGAATTTCTAACAGAGAGACATGATCTGATATGGATTTAAAAGGAATTTCAAAGAATTAATAATAGGTATGGTAACACTAGGCAAAAGAAAAAAAACCAGACAATTACTAGGAAAACAACAAAGGATGTCTAAGAGTGTGGTTTGGATGTGGACAGTAATTACAATGTCATACTTATGTCAACTGTGATTGTTGTATAATGTATATAAGATGTTTTTTAAAATAACAGATGCGGCCACAAAGATGAGCAAGCAAAAAGAGACTATGAGGGATGACTAGGCAGATTAGAAAGCAAACTATATACAGCTTGTACAAATGAAATACACCAAGCAAAATAAAAAAACTCAGTAGATGAATTAACCAGTAGATCAGATATAGCTGAAGAGGGAATCAGTAAACTTAAAGATAAATATGAAGAAACTGCCCAGAATGAAGCGCAGGAAGACAAGGAAATAGAAAATATCAATGAGACGTGATGACATATGGAAGATATAATGAAGCCCAAAATATGACTACTGGAGTCTGAGAAAGAAAATACAGAAAGAATGGAAGAAAGGCAATATTTTAA
Source organism: Crocuta crocuta (assembly GCF_008692635.1). NCBI lineage: Eukaryota > Metazoa > Chordata > Mammalia > Carnivora > Hyaenidae > Crocuta > Crocuta crocuta. The sequence goes on along the minus strand of NW_027533394.1, from coordinate 71,433 downwards.
AAGATAATGGCTGAGGATTTTCTAAAATTATAAAAAACATGAATCCAAAAGCATGAAGCACACTTCCAAAGTAGAATAAAAAAGAAATACATGCCTAGACATGTTAGACTGAAACTGCATAATCCCCTGCACATCCCCCTCTGAGAGAGACAGAGACAGAGAGAGACAGAGAGAATTTCTTAAAAGTGGCCAGAGTAGAAGAAAAACAATAACACCTACCAAAAATAGCAATTAGACTGACAGCAAACTTCTAAATACCTATCACAAGTTGTCTTTTAAGCATGAGGATAAATTACAGACATTTGCATATAACAACAAACACCCGGGAGAATTTAATACCACAAAATCTGTACTGAGAGAGCATGTAAACATTGTACTTATGACAAATGATCCCAGAATGATGGTCTGAGATGTAAGAATGTATGCATGTAAATCCAAACATATATTGTCTATATAAAATAATACGACGATGTGTAATTTGCAAGGTTATATAAAAAAAAAAAAGGAACAAACTAATACACTGAAAACAATAGCATGTGGCAAAGAGGGGATGGAAAAGGTGTGAGGTTCCTTCATTCTTCAAGAAAGAAGTAAAAATGCGATTTAACTTTAGGCCTTATAAGTTACACATGCATGGGAACAGTTCAAGGATAACCACAGAAAGAAGCGGAAAAAAAAAAACAGGGAAAAAACCCCCAATATGTAAATCCCAAACATTAGAAGACAAAACTGAATAAGAAAGCAAATAAATAAATCTCAAAACTAAAGAAAACAGGCAAGAGATAAATGAAGCATAGAAAAGGCGTGGTAGGAAACAGAAATAAAAAAGTACAAACAAGTCCAAATATATCATAGAAAATGCAAACAGAGTAAACTTGAAAATTAAAAGAGAACATCAGATTAGAATTTTTAAAGGGTCCAGCTATATGCCATTTTCAAGAGATACAATTAAAGCNTAAACTTGCCCATTAAAAGAGAACATCAGATTAGAATTTTTAAAGGGTCCAGCTATATGCCATTTTCAAGAGATACAATTAAAGCATAAGGGCATGACAATGTTGAAAAAGAACAGGATGGACAACTGTGTGCCACACAAACCCAAACAAGAAGAAAAGCGCGTGTTAATGTAAGATAAGATAGACTTCAAAAATGCATTATCGAGAATAGAGAGGGTCATTACATGTTTACCAGGAATGTATAACAATTCTTCATTTGAATATTCCTAATAAAATATCTTCAAAATATATAAAATTTTTAAAAAGAACTATAAGGAGAAGCAGACGATAAATCTACCACCATAGTTGAAAATTAACACACTTCTTACAATTACTGGCATAGCATGACCAAAAAATCAGTGTCGATATAGAAACTTTGAACAATACAATTAACAAACTTCGTAATAGACATATGTAGAACTCTGTGTTCAACAATTAGAGAACATACATCTTATAAAGCACATAGGAAACATTCAAAAATATTGATCATATACTAAGCCATAAAACAAGTCTCAATAAATTTCAAAGAGTTGTTATCACACAGACCACATACTCAGACTATAATGCAATTAAGATAGATTCAATAACAAAGAGATACAATAAAAATTCCCACACTTTTAGAAATTTGTAAACACACTTCTATAGAACTCACCAAATAAGTAACCACGATGGAAATGCTGAAGTACTGGAAACCGAACAATAACGAAATACGACATGTCTCAATGTGTAGAAAAGTAGTATTTGGAAGGAAATTTCTATCCTTAAATGCACACGTTATGAAACGAGAAAGGCTGACAATGAATGAGCTCCATGTCCAACGTAAGAAATCAGAAAAAGAACAACAGAATAAATCCAAAAAATGTGGAGGGAAGGAGATCAAAAAAGATGAGAGCAGAAATTAAAGAAATAGAAAACAAAGACACGATAGAGAGGAGCAGCAGGGCCAAAAGCTGGTTCTTTGAAAAGACTAGTAAAATAGACAAACCTCTGGTGAGATTGATTAAGAAAAACAGGGAGAAGGCACAAATAACCAATATCAGCAATGAAAAAGGAGACATGATTACAGATTATATTCAGCAGGGAATCTTTCAAAAGGGGACTTTATGCCAATAAATTTGAGAATGCAGATAAAATGGACCAATTCCTAGAAGTCAATAACTTATCAAAATGGACTCAAGAAGGAAAACGAAATCCTGAATAGCCCTCTAATGGCTGACGGAACTGAAGAAGTAATTAAAACGCTTCCTACCAAAAAACAAACAAAAGAACAAAAAAAAAGAGGCAGAATTTTCCAGCTGATATATGGATTACAGGTAGGTGAAAAGCTATTGAGCCCCTCAGCCCTGGAGGTGTCCACGTAGGACTTAAGGCAGTGGAGACCCCAGGCAGGCCACTTCTCTCTATGGGCTGCCTCCTGGGGAGATCCTTACAGGACGGCTCTCTGTGAAGTGGGGCCTGGAAAATCCCTCTACAGTCCCTGAAGGTAGGGAGCACGAGTGAGTAACATCCAGCACTCAGTTAATGCTCTGTGGTCAATGTGCTAATAAGCAAGGCCAAGGAGGAGCTCTCTCACTTGGACAGCCTCTTCGGCAGCCAGCTTCTGTAGTCTTCTGCTCACTGAGGACAAGGGGCCTGTGGAGCGGCTGGAGGAGGAGGCG
>NW_027533394.1:68199-68741 GCF_008692635.1 Crocuta crocuta | reverse complement strand
AGGAGGCTGAGTTCCAGTTGCCAAGAAACACCACACACAGCCCAAGTTGTGACTGGTTGGTGTGGGGTTGGGTGCAGGGAGGCCAAGCAGGGGCTTCTGGAGGGTGGGTAGCTCCAGGCAGAAGCCCTGAAACTGTGTCTTCACGAATAACAGAAACTTCTATCCGTTTGCAGCTGATGAGCCCTTTTAATGGTGTCCAAGCTAGCTGCAGGGTGATGGTTCTAACAGTGATGCGTGTTCTGCAAATAAGAGCTTCATCATTATTTTGAAATAATTAATATGAAAGAGGTCAATTGGATTTGAAATCGAATCACATTATCTCAAGAACTGTGAACAACAGATTTGTCAGGAGAACAACAACAACAAAAAAGCTGTTAGGTATCATTTCAGTTGTTAAACATTTTTGAACAAGTTAAAAATTGGTTTTAAATGCTTTATCACTTAGTTGTACAAGGAAAGATTTTTGTTGATGGGGACTGTTAAGAATTTGAAGAACGTATCATTAAATCAGGATTTGTGTTTAGCCATTTCAAGCATAAAAC
>NW_027533394.1:66790-68118 GCF_008692635.1 Crocuta crocuta | reverse complement strand
AGGATTTGTATTTAGCCATTTTAAGCATAAAACCAGATATAAAATATACATGGCATGGAAGCAGATTTCAGCCTTCTCATTTACATTTCTGAAAAGATTTTATTTAGAAATTTAAGGGGTGCCTGGGTGGCTCAGTCGGTTGGGTGTCCAACTTTGGCTCAGGTCATGATCTCATGGTTTGTGAGTTCAAGCCCTGCATCAGGCTCTGTGCTAGTAGTTTGGAGCCCGGAGCCTGCTTCGGATTTCTGTGTCTCCCTCTCTCTCTGCTCCTCCCCCACTCATGTCAGTCTCTCTCTCTCTCTCTCTCTCTCTCTCTCTCTCTTTCTCTCTCAAAAATAAACGTTAAAAAATTTTTAAAGAAATTTAATATTAATTCAATGGTAGAAAGCAAAATACCAGACCCAAATGGTTTTACTGGAGGCTTCTACCAAACAGATCATTCCCAAGTCATATAGCATCTTCCAGAATATTGTCAGAGAGACTGCTAACTCATTCTATGATACCAGCAGAACTTGAGGCCAAAAGCCAATTATGACAGCATGAGAAAGGAAAATTAAAGACCAATTTTACTCTGTGTATAAAAGGGAAAAGANTATCACATTACTGACAAAAAAAACCCATAATCATCCTATAAAGTAGAAAAGGTATTTGATTAAAAAAAAATTCAACACCCTTTCGTGATTTAAAAACAATAATAAAAATTTAGCATAGTGAAACAGGTGGGCACTTGCTTTAATCTGATAAAACCTGGAGAAATCTACAGTAAATAGCATTCTTAAAAGGGAAAAAAAGTTAGTGGGGTTTCCTTTAAAATACCCAACAAGACAAGGGTGGCCACTACTGGTTTTTTTCCTCTCAAATACAATACTGGAGGTTCTGTCCATCTCAGTAATACAAGAAGGATAAATTAAAGGCATAAAGATTGGAAAGGAAAAAACAAAACAGTCATTATTGTTAGCTGATATTGTTGTCCACATAGACAATACAAAAGAACATACAGACAGCTTAAAAGAAACAAGGGATCCTTGAGAAATGGTCAATGCTAGGGATGGGGCAGAAAAGTCTTCAGATGAGTAGGGGACACCTTCTAGTGCCAAAGCCAGAAAGGCAGTGCTTAAAAAAAAAAAAAAAAAAGATGGAGGAATGTCAAAGGGACACAGGAGCCAACCTGAAGGGGCTCCCAGGGGCCAAAGATCCCAGGGCCACTTTGGAGCAACAAGACAAATGACAAAGTACTGGATTCACATTTCAAACTATTAAATAAATAGGCATGAGTTCTTACTGATACAAACAGGTGACTGGATAAACGAGTGAATGGATAGGTAAAT
>NW_027533394.1:57140-66726 GCF_008692635.1 Crocuta crocuta | reverse complement strand
TAGGTAAATAAAGAAAGAAGAAGAAATAAATAGTTTTTACAGAAGAATTCCAAATGATACATGTAAATACACCCCCTTCCAGAGGTGGAGCTTAAATCCTCTCCCTCTCCTTGAAGACGGGCTAGATTCTTCTAAAGAACAGAAAGTAAAAGGGGAAAAGTAACAACTGTGCAATGGAGAGACTGGGCAAATACTACCTTAACCAAGTGATTAAGGTCAACATCAGTGATGTCATGGGGATATCACATACCTCGGATATAATGTGATGAGAAGGGCACTTCAACTATACAGAACGCCTTCCAAAAACAACCCCAGACTAACTATGCGGAAAACTTCAGACAAATCCAAACTGAGGGACATTCTATAATATGCCTCAAAACTTTTAAGGGCATGAAAAACATGGAAAGACTGAGAAACTGTCACAGGCCAGAGGACAATAAAGAGAGAGAACAACTAAACGCAATGTGGTATTTTGAACTGCATCTTAGAACAGAAGAAAGACATTAGTGGGAAAACTGATAAATCCATATAAAGTCTGAAGTTTAGTTAATAGTAATATATCAATATGACTTTCTTAGTTTTGACAAATATACCATGGTGAGGAGTACACAGGGACTCTCCATACTATCTCTTTATTTACTCTTCTCTAACTATAAAATTATTCGAAAATAAAAAGTTTGCTTAAAAATATAAGTTCAGCAATAACATTAATAATATTAATACAAAACCAACTTCATTTCTATACACTTGCAAATGAGATAAAATATGTTAAATAACAAGATCTCCCTTACATAAATATCAAAGAAAACCATAAATATCAAAGAATAAGTCTGACACAAGATATGCAAGCCCTTATGCAGAAATTAGAAAACTATACCAAAAGACATTCAAGAATTTATTTAAAATGAAAGGGTATATATCATGTTCATACCTAGGAAGACTCAACATCATAAATATATTCAGTTTCCTTTAAACTGATCTATAGAGTCATTGCAATTCTGATACCTTGTAGAACATGACAAGACGATTCTGAAATGTGTTTGAAATAACAAAGGACTAAGAATATGTGATATTCCTGAAGAAGAATGAGATGGGGAAGATTTAGCTGTACCCATTATCAAGATTCTTTATGAAACTAAAGTAATTAAAGTAGTGTAAACTGATTAAAGTGGTGTCATACTGATTCAGGGACAAAAAGTTGGCCAATAACAGAGATTCGAGAAACAGACCAATACAGACATGGAATTTAGGTGTATGACAGGGGTGGCGCTTCAGATCATCAGGCTATCCATAGGAAAATAATGAAACTGACTCCCTACCTCATTACCTTCTACCACACAAAAAATCAATTCCATTCAGATTAAAGACTTAAGTAGGAAAAATAAGCTTTTTTAAAAGTTCATTTATTTATTTTGAGGGAGACAGAGACAGTGTGAGTGGGGGAGGGGCAGAGAGAGAGAGGGAGAGAGAGAGAATCCCAAGCAGGCTCTGCACTATCAGCACAGAGCCCCATGCAGGGCTCAAACTCACGAAACCTTGAGATCATGACCTGAGCCGAAACCAAGAGTCAGACACTTAACTGACTGAGCCACCCCGGCGCCCCAGGAAAAATAAACTTTTAAACTTTTATTTGAAGAAAACAAAGAATATCTTTATGACCATAGCTCAGAAAAGACAACACAAAAAAGTGTGCTGGCTAGAAAAGATTGAATTGTTCAACTAAAATTAGGACTTCCTGCTCATGCAAAGACACCATAAGGAAAAAAAAAAAAGCCACAAACTGAGAAAATATATTCAACACATATATTTGAAAATGATGAGTATCCAAATAATTAAATAACTCCTACAAATCAAAAAACTGATATAAATCCCGATTTTAAAAATGGGCAAAAGATGTTAACAGTCATTTCACAGAATAAACATGAATGGCCAATAAAGTGAAAAAAGTAAGTCACAGAAGACTTGTATGACGCTATTTTTACAAAGCTCCAAACCAGTATGATGCTATTTTAAAAAGCTCAAAACCAAGCAAATAAATAATGTATTGGTTAAGCATTTCCACAAATACGAAAAAAATATATCAATTTTTTTTACTGTTTATTTTGAGAGAGAGGGAGAGAGCATAAGAGGGGGAAGGGCAGAGAAAGAGAGAGAGAGAATCTCCAGCAGGCTCTGCACTATCAGCACAGACCCAGACATGGGGCTCGAACTCATGAAACCGTGAGATCATGACCTGAGCAGAGATCAAGAGTTGGATGCTTAACCGACTGAGCAACCCAGGCGCCCCAAAAAATATATCAAAAAAAGCAAGGGAATGTTAAACACAAGACTTAAGAAATGGTAATTTCTGGTGGGGGGGATGGTAGGAAATAGGACAGAAAAAGACACAGAGATAGATGCTATCATTAATGTTGCTCTTGCATGGAGTTGTGACTTCTTCAGTTTTCATTATTATATTTCTTTATAACTCATATATATAATTTGTATTATATATCCAATATTTTCATATGAACAAAAAGAGAATAGAAAAATAGGATGAAGTGAGGAATGAAAGCTCTTTTGGAGAGTTGTGCTGTTAGGGGAATAGAGAAAGTCATAGTTGCACAGGATGTGCGATGAATACAGTTTTAGATGTTTTTTTTAAAGACAGGAGCAATAGGAGATAACGGAATGACAGAATAAGGGCTTTGGTGAACTAGCTTTCCCTTTAAAACAATAAAATTATGGGCAAACCAACTAAAATCAACCATTTCAAAGCTTGCAATTAACCAAAGACACAGAATGAAGTGAAAATCATCTATCCAAGAAAAACTACTGAATCTTGGTAAGACAATGGGTTCTGTGACATTTTAACTTGTAAATAATTCCCATCCTTCCTTCCCTCTCTAGCTCAGTAGAATAGCAGGCAAAGGTTGACTAAATTGCAGACAACAGAGAGGCCTCACTGCTTTGGCCAGGAATGTAAAAGGAAATCTTAGAGAATGGGATGACCATAGGAAACTTTGAAAAGCTCTGATATATTCCCAGGTATCTAAAGGGCTGTGCACATATTCAAGGCTGTGCAAATGCCCAAAAAAGAGCTGGAAGAGGAGAGGTCCCAAGTCACTCACTTCTGGCTGTCTGTAAGGCCTTATACAAGAAGAATGTGAAAGCTAAGGCTGCTTGTAAGTTGGTTAGTTTGAAGTATGCCTTCTCACACAGATCCCCTTATCAAAGGGTGGAAGACAAACAGACAAGGCATTTAAGGAAACCCAACCAATCACTGGCTGACCACCCAAGTATACTTACCCAGGTGTGATCTCCTAGGAATCCAGGTTTCAAAATAAGAACAAGAACCATTTAACCTTTGAAAAATAAGCTAACAGAGAACTCAGGGGCCGCATAGTGCAAAGAATATAGAATCCACAGAATTAGTCAAGAAAAGTAACTAATCAAATAAACAGTAATGAGAAAAATAACAACCACCACCACACACACACACACACACACACACACACACACCCCAGAAAAACAAATCTTGAAGGTAGGAGAAGTTGATAAANATTGTAAGAATAGAGTATCTAAAATGCCCAGTTTTGAGGGCACCTGTCTGGCTCAGTCAGAAGAGGATGTGACTCTTGATCTGGGGGTTGTGAGTTCAAGCCCCATGTTGGGTATAGAGATCACTTAAATAAATAAAATCTTTTAAAAACTGCCCAGTTTTGGGGGCACCTGGGTGGCTCAGTTAGTTAAACGTCTGACTTCAGCTCAGGTCATGATCTCATAGTTCATAAGTTTGAGCCCTGCATCAGGCTCTGTGCTGACAGCTTGGAGCCTGGAGCCTGCTTTGGATTCTGTGTCTCCCTCTCTCTCTGCCCCTCCCCTGCTTGTGCTCTCGCTCTCTCTCTCTCTCTCTCAAAAAATAAATAAACTTAAAATAAATAAAAAATAAAAATGCCCAGTTTTTGAAAAAAAATTATGAGATATGCNAAGTTTGAAACTTAATATACAAAGATTTTAAATTATTACTATAAGTATTTTCAAAGAAATAAAAGAAAGCATATCCACAGAATTAAGGAAAAGTATGCAAATAATGTCTCACGAAACAGAGCATACCAATAAAGACATGGAAATCATTTAAAACATCAAATAGAAAATTTGGAGCTGAAAAGTATAGTAACTGAAATGAAAAACTGTCTTAGAGGGGCTCAACAACATATCTGAGCTGGCAGAAGAGAGAAAGGGTAAAGCTGGTGATAGTTCAATAGAAATTATCTAGTCTGAAAAGCAGAAACAAAAAGGAACCAAGAAAAAGAAAAACAGCTTGCACAAACCCTCAGGACACCACCAAAAGTATCAACATATATATAATGGGAGTACCAAACAAGCAAGAGGAAGAGAAAGGGGCCAAAACATTACCAGCTTGATGAAAAATATTAATCTGTACACTTAAGTAAATGCAAGTAGAACAAACTCAAAGAGATCCACACCTAGACACATCATAGTGTAACTGATGAAAGCAAATACTAAAAGAAAATCTTGAATGCAGCAAGAGAAAAATGAGTAATTGTATATAAGGGACCCTCAATAAGATTAACAGCTGACTTCTCATCAGAAACCATGGAGGCCAGAAGACAGTATGATGGCATCTTCAAAATATTTACAGAAAAAGGGGCGCCTGGGTGGGTCAGTTGGCTAAGCGTCAGACTTCGGCTCAGGTCATGATCTCGCGGTTCATGGGTTTGAGCCCCGCGTCGGACTCTGTGCTGACAGCTAGCTCAGAGCCTTGAGCCTGCTTCCGATTCTGTATCTCCCACTCTCTCTGACCCTACCCTGCTCACACTGTCTCTCTCTCTCTCAGAAATAAATAAAACACTTAAAATTTTTTAAAAAAATATTTGCAGAAAAAGACTGTCAAGTGAGAATTCTCTATCTAGCTAAACTGCGCTTTGAACATGAAAGAGAAGTTAAGATAAACAAAAACTGAAAGAATTTGTTGCTAGCCAACTTATCCTACAAGAAACCCTACTCTCAGCCTTAAATTAAGGGACACTGAATGGTAACTTGAAATAGGTATTATGAAAGAAAGTATTTTTGTTTGTAACACATATTCTCCTACCTGTTTTAAAAGACAACTGTTGTAAAGTAATAATAATAAAATTGTGTTGATGGGCTTATAGTGTTAAGAAGTAATTGGTATGATGATAACACTACAAAGAAGGAAAAGAGGGAACAGAGGCATATTGGAACAAAGTTACTATTGAAATTAAATTAGAATGAATTCACAGTAGATTGTTTCTAGTTAATATGTTAATTGTAATCCCCAGGGCAACTATTAAAAATCTAACTAAAAATATATGGTTAACAAGGAAATTAAAAAGCTAAAGTAGAAAATATCTACTTAACACAAAAGAAGAGAGGAACTGAAAAACAAAGGAACAGAAAAGACAAATGACATACAAAAAGCATATATTAATCCTTCACAAACTCTTCCAAAAATAGAGGAGGAAACACACTTCCCAACTCATTCTGTATAGCCAGTATCACCCTGATACCAAAACCAGACAAAGACATCACAAGAAAACTACATACCAATATATCATATGAATACAGATGTAAAAATCCTCAACAAAACACTAGGAAACCAATTCCAGCAATGTATAAAAAGTATAATATAACATGACCAAGGAGGACTTATTTCAGAAATGCAAAGTTGGTTTATCATTTGAAAATTAATCAATGTAATACACTATATAAATAGAATAAAGCATCAACTTCAGATGATCATCTCAAAAGATGCAGAAAAGGCATCTGACAAAATCCAGCACCCATTCATGGCAAAAATACTCCGAGAACTAGGAAGAGTAGAGAACTTCCTCAGTTTGATAAAGGGTATCTATAGAAAACCCACAGTTAACATCACACTTAATGGAGAAAGACTCAATACCTTCCTCCTAAGATCAGGAACAAGCCAAGAATGTCTGCTCTCATCACTTCTAGTCAACATTGTACTAGAAGATCTAGTCAGGGCAATCAGTCAAGAAAAAGAAATGAAAAGCATCCAGATTAGAAAAGAAAAGTAAAGCTATATTTGCAGATGACATGATCTTGTACATAGAAAGCCCTAGGGAATCCATTAAATAAACATTTGAACTAATTAAGTTCAGGAATGTGACAGGATAGAAGAAGATCAAGAAACAAAACTCAAGTGTGTTTCTATGTACTAGTAATGAACACTCTGGAAGTGAAGTTAGGAAAATAATCCCATTTATAATAGCAGTAAAAAGAATAAAATACCTAGGAATATATTTAACCAAAGAAGTGTAAGACATGTACACTGAAAACTACAAAACACTTCTGAAAAAAACTAAAGAACTAAATGGAAAGACATCTCATGTTCATGGATTAGAAGGGTTAATGTTGTTAGATAACAATACTTCCTAAAGGGATATATAGATTCAATATAATCCCAATAAAAATACCAGCTGTTTTTCTACAGAAATTGGCAAGATGATCTAAAAATTCATATGGAAATGCAAGGGACTTAGAATAGTCAAAACAGTCTCGCAAAAGAAAAACAAAGTTGGAGGACTCCCATTTCCTGATTTCAAAACTTACAACATAGTGATCAAGATGGTGTGGTCTGGCATAGTGACAGACATACAGATCAATGAGGTAGAATTAAGAATCCAGAAAATTAACCTTTACATTTAGGATTTATGGTCAGTTGACCTTTGACAAGGTTTCCAAGATAATTCAAAGCGGGGGAAATACTCTTTTCAAAAAAAGGTGCTAGAACAACTAAACATCCATATTCAGTAGAATGAAATTTGGACTCCTGCCTCCCACCATATACAAAAATGAACTCAAAATGAATCATTGACCTAAATGTAAGAGCCAAAATCATACAATTCCTGTAAGACAAAGCGAGAAGAAATCTTTGTGACCTCGGGTTAGGGAATGTTTTCTTGGATATGATGCAAAATGCTCAAGTGTCAAAAAATTGATCAATTGGACTTTCCCCAAATTAAAAATTTTTGTGCATCAAAGTACACCATCAAGAAAGTAAAAGACAACTCACACAATGGAGGAAATATCTGCAATTCATGTATCTGATAAGAGACCTGTATCCAGAACATATAAAGAACATGTACAGCTCAACAGTAAGACAATCTAACTTTAAATGGGCTAAGGATAAGTGTCCATCAACGGACGGGTGGATCAAGAAGATGTGGTTTATCTATACGATGGAATACTACATGGCAATGAGAAAGAATGCAATCTGGCCATGTGTAGCAACATGGATGGACCTTGAGGGTATTATGCTGAGTGAAATAGGTCAGGCAGAGAGGGACAAATACCATATGTTTGCACGTATAGGAGGATTAGGAGGAACTTAACGGAGGACCGTGGGGGAGAAGAAGGGGGGAAATAGTGGGGGAGGGGGAGAGAGGCAAACCACGAGAGACTCTTGAATGCTGAGAACAAACTGAGGACTGATGGGTGTGGGGGGAAAGGGGGGAGATGGGCATGGAGGAGGGCACTTGTGGGAATGAGCACTGGGTGTTATATGGAAACCAACTTGACAATAAACTATTTGTAAAATAAATAAATAATAAATGGGCTAAGGATTTGAATAGACATTTCTTGAAAGGAGATACAAAATAGCCAATAAACATGAAAAGATGTTCGACATCATTAGCTATTAGGGAAATGCAAACCAAAACCACAATGAAGCACCCCTTCATATTTAGTAGGATAACTATAATAAAAAAGACAGACAGTAAAAAATGTCAGTGAGTATATGGAGAAATTGGAATATAAAATGGTACAGCCTCTTTTGCAAACAGCTCCTCAAAAAGTTACAAATGTAGATTTGCCGTATGACCAAGTTATTCCACTTCCTAGGTATCTACCCAAGGGAAAAGCAAACACACACCCACGCAAAAACTTGTGCACAAATGTTCAGAGCAGTATTATTCATAATACCAAACACGAACACCACTGAAATGTCCATCAGCTGACAAACAGATAGGACAAACAAAATGTGGCCTAGTTCATCAAGTGGAATATTATTTGGCAGTGAAAAGGAATGCTACATCAACAACATGGATGAACCTCTAAACCATTATGCTAAATGAAAGAAGCCATTCAGAAAGACCAATGTACTGTATGATCACATTTATATAAAATGTCTAATCAATAGATAGAGACAGAAAGTAGATTAGTGGTTACCTATGACTGAGGGGAGGGGAGTAATGGAGAGGGGCTGTTAATGAGTATGAAGCTTCTTTTGGGGGCGGATAAAACTGTTCTAAAGTTGATTGCGGTGATGGTTACACAACTCTGAATATACTAAAAAACAAGAGCACCCTTTAAAAGACTGAATTTTATTGTATTAGATATACCTCAATAAAGCTGTACAAAAATATGGGAGCAATAACAGAATGTCTGTGTGTGCTAATGATCCTGTAGAGAGGGGGAACTTGCTGGAACAATGTCTTCGAGTGAAGGGACCGGAGTCTGATGACAGCAGGGCCAGTTTATCCATAATAACAGAGAAGAAGGCAGACTATGTGAGTACAGGTGCTGTTTGGTGGTTAGATGTGGTGATGGGAATCTGTGCAGGTTTTATTCTGATGGTTTTAATTCTTGAGGCAAATGGAAAGCTCGAGCACAGGCTGGAAGGGGAGATATCAGGAGATTTGAGGAGAAAGAAGATACAAAATAGTCAACAATGAAGGTAGGAGAGCAAATGACCCAGGGGAGTGCAGTGGAGCAAGCAGAAAGTTGGAGTTAAACTGGTCTGGAGTTTTGCCCTGTAGATTATGCTAAAGTACAAACAGGGCAAAGGAAGTGAGGATGTATGCAGGGCTACGGTTATTGAGATGGACCATGGAATCTTAGCTGATTAAAGGGAGGGCATGGGAACACGGAGGAAGTAATGGGTAGTGAAAGCGTTCAGTCTTAGTGGTGTGGAGGGGTTGTTGGAGTTGCGGAGCTAGAGGGAGTAAACTAGAAGGATAAGAAATGCTGGCTGGATGGCAGGATGCCTGAAACAAGAGTACAGAGGTGATGCAGTGATAGGTACGGATAAGAAGAAGGGTAAGACGGGGCACCTGGGTGGCTCAGTCGGTTAAGCGTCCAACTTCAGCTCTGGTCATGATCTCATGGCTCGTGGGTTCGAACTCTGCGTTGGGCTCTGTGCTGACAGCCAGCTCAGAGCCTGGAGCCTGCTTCAGATTCTGTGTCTCCCTCTCTCTCTGAGCCCCCCCCCTCCCCCGCTCACTCTGTCTCTCTCAGAAATAAACAAAACATTAAAAAAAAACTTTTTTTTTTTTTTTCAGAAATAAGAAGGAAAAGACTACTGAAGAAGGTGGCTGAGGTGGGGTTGAAAGGCAAGAGCATTATAAGAAAGCGGATCAAGGAAGTGAGACAAGAACGTTGGAAAGATTATCAATGCAGATATTAAAATCACCAAGTAGGACTGGGGTAGTGTTAAAGAGTGACAGCAAGCTAGTGGCTAAATTCTAGAAATGAGGTATGATGGGGGCAGGTATGAGTGTATCCCTATACCTGACTATAACACAGATGTGTGTGTAATGGT
>NW_027533394.1:48663-57026 GCF_008692635.1 Crocuta crocuta | reverse complement strand
AAACAAGGTGGTTGATATTTACATAATCATAAAGTATTTCCCCACAGACCACTTACAAAGGAAAAAAGAGCAACTAAAATGGAGAAACCTGGCAGACACCACCTTAAACAAATAGCCAAAGTGTACAAAACCAGTATTGGACAAACTGACATCATGTGCCTTCTGACATAAAACATTGAAGACACATCTTTTCTTAGGTATTCAGCCTAAGGAGGACATAACAACTAAATGCAATGTGAGATCCTGAACTAGATCCTGGAAGAGAAAAATTGCATTAGTGGAAAAACTGATGCAATCTGAATAAATTCTATACTTTCATTAAGAGTATTTTACCAATGTTAATTCCCTAATTTTGATAATTGAACTATAGTTGCATAATTTATTAATACTTAAGGAATCTGAGTGAAGGATAGGTGAGAATTCTTTGTACCACTTTTATGACTTTTAAAGTCTGAAGTTATTTAAAAATAAAATTTTTTAATGCCAAAAAAAAAAGGTTTTTTGAGGAGGAGAGAAAGAAAGTGTCTGGAAGATCAATTAGAGTGAGGACACCTACCTTCACCTGCAGGCCTCCTGTCAAGAGTATATATGAGGGGGTTGCTGGGGAGCAGAGTGCTCAGGGGAAAGCCAATTTCTATTCAAGCAGGGGGCAGACAGTCAAGGGATGTTCAGGGGAATTTTTGATTATCATAGTAACTGGAGATCACTAGTAACATTTAGTAGGCATGGACCTGGATACCCAGTATCCTGCAGTGAAAAAGACAGCTTCATATAGCAAAGAGTTATACTGCATCCCATGCAACTTTAGACTATCCCATCAGACGATCACGTAGCTGAAAAATCCATTCACTGCATTCATTTATGCATTCAACAAACATTTATTAAGAGAGCCTCTTGGGGCACCTGGGTGGCTCAGTCAGTCAACTTCAGACTTCAGCTCAGGTCATGACCTCACAGTTCGTGGGCTGGAGCCCTGCGACCGGCTCTGCACTGACAGCTCAAAGCCTGGAGCCAGCTTTGGATTTTGTGCCTCCCTCTCTCTCTGCGCCCCACCCCCCACATACTTGTGCGCGCTCTCTCTCGCTCTCTCTCTCTCTCTCAAAAATAAATAAACGTTAAAAAAATTTAAGAAGGGGCACCTGGGTGGCTCAGTCAGTTAAGCGTCAGACTTCAGCTCAGGTTATGATCTTGCGGTCGGTGAGTTGGAGCCCCACGTTGGGCTCTGTCCTGACAGCTCAGAGCCTGGAGCCCGTTTCAGATTCTGTGTCTTCTCTCTCTCTCTCTCTCTCTCCCCCCCCGCCCCCCGCTCACACTCTGTCTCCCTCTCCTTCAAAAACAAATAAAACATTGAAAACATTTTTAATTAAAAAAAGAGACCCTATTATGTACTAAACACTGTTTTAGGTAATAGAGATATATCAAGGCATGAAAAAGACAAAAATCTCTGCCCTTCTAGAGCTTACAATACAGTAGGAAAGTTAAATAATTAGTGACAAATGCAACAAAGGTGTAGTTTATATACTATAGAAGAGGGTGAGGAGCACTATGGAAAAAAATAGAGTGGGGTACATGCTAGGGGAGAGCTATGATTTTAAAGAGGATGGTCAAGCTAAGCCTCACTGAGTAAGGGACATCTGAGAAGAGGTCTGAAGGAAGTGAGGGCACGAGCCTTGTACATATTTGGGGGAAAAGCACTCTAGCTCTGGGGGATGGTCCAATACAAACCCCTGAGGTGGAGGTGTGCTTACTATGTTATGTGCTTACTATGTTCAGGTAGCATAAAAGAGGCCAGTATGTGTGGGATAGAGGGAATAAGTGGTAGGAGAGAGGGTCAGAAAGGTTATGGGGGCCAGACCATGTAATATGTACTGACTTTTCCAGAAATTCAACAAACCATACAAATTGAGGGAGGGCTGCACTTTGTTTTGTTTAAAACTTTATGAAGAATAACAATTCTTTATATTCATGAACAATGGCTTGGAAAAGCACATCATCTTATCCACCCATGGTTTCTGAGTCAGCAATCAACACACATGTAAGTGTCACATCCCCAGGTGCAAGTATTATTACCGGCAAGACCATCCATTATGTCTTCCAGTGAAATTATATGCCAGCCTTTACATATTGAAATACATATTATTTTATTATAAATTACTCTTCCTTTACTTCTCCATTATATTACAGTTAGGACATTACGTTGGTTTGGGGGGAATTATGTATGTAGACAGATTCTATTACCTATGAACTTCATTTCAGAATAAAGGGGCATTTCAAAATATAAATTATAAAAACTGGAGCGTTGATTCCAATAGGTATGAGAACCACTAAGGCATGGCAAGAAAATGAAGGGACTATTCAGAAGCCAGCATGAGAATGGAGATTTTGCTGGTGACTGACAGCAAGTTCCAGAAGGCTTGGTTAAAGGATTTCAGGATGGGGACAGAAAAGAGGGCATCCAGGGCTGTGTGGAGATATAACTAGGAGAAGCCTGATCTTCTTGTGGTGACCAACATGATAAAGGATAAAGGGCCTGGTTCACTTTTGCATCTAAGTTGCTTCCAACCCTGCAGGTCTCTGCCTGTTTAACACAATAGACTGGGAGAATAAAGAGGAGTCTCTCCTCAGTGAGGCCAGAAGCAGGCCAAGACCCAGCTCCATTTGTTTTATTTTAATTTATTATTCATTTATTTATTTTTACCCACAGAACAGTCCAGAACCCCGGCTAAGCTCATAAGTGCTCTCAGGCCAAACTCATTGCTATAAACAATGCACCTCTAACCTGCTTAGAGATGGGAAAGAGACAGATACAAAGATGAAAAACAGTAACACAGAAAGACAGAAGCATTCAGAAAGAAGAATCATGGGGGTAGGGTCAGAGACAGGTAGGGAGAAAACAAAGTCAAAGACCAAGAGAGATCATATATTTTTTTTCATTCACGACAGTCATAATTTATTGGAAATTTTCTAGGGGCCAGGCACTGGGCAAAGTGATTCACATGTATCGTCTCAGGTGTAGATTATTGGACTCCCATTTGACAGATGAGGAAACTGAGGCCTATTTGGGTGATGTAGATGGCTCAAGGTATCATGGCTAGTAGAGTCAGGGTTCAGCCTTCTAGGTCTGGGCTGTCTAGCATGTCTCAGAGAAGGAGACAGGCAGAAACGTAGAGACGTACAGACAGTAAGATGGAGGTGGGGAGGGAGAGGAGCGGCAGAGATGGAGACTTCAGACACGCACGCAGACGATCACGTGAGCTGAAGACCTGCACAGAACCATTTCCCAAGAGACAGGGGTGGGGGGTGGAGAGTAGGCATGGGCGATGAGCTCCGCAGGGTACTCACCTGGTTGCTGTCTGGGGCTGAAGGGGCACTCGCCCTCCCTTTGCTACCCGCACGATCCTCCGCAACCCGCTGACCTACGGTTAAGAGGCCGCCCAGGTAAAAGCTCGCCCAGACCCCACCCCTCTTGCGCTCCAGCCCGGCCTCTTTCCCTCACACCCCCCATCCCCGTCTTAACAGCGTCTCACCAGACACCTCCTGCCGTCCGTGCCGCCGCTGCCGAGCGCGAGCAGATTCGAGGGACCGAAGGCTAGATCTAGTGAACACACTGGAAGCGTCCCTCCCGCCGGCTGGAGAAGAAGCGGGTTCAGAGGCCTCCACAGCTACTGACCGCTCTCGGGCTCCCATTGGAGGAGTGCCCTCCTGCCTTCCCTGGGATTGGCTGGAGATGGAAACACTTTAGTTTTAGCCCCCAGGCCGGGATCCAGGCCGAAGAAAACTCCGCCCCCTTTGGGGTCTTTGATTGGTTTATGAGCCAAGCCCACCCTTTAATAGGATTGGCCAGGAGAGAGGACTTGTCGTTGCCCGTTGCCAGTCTGTTTGACAGGGCTTCGGGAATTAGCTGGGAACACGCAGACTCGAAGCCCAAAGCGAGGCTGGGCGTCAGTCAAGTAGATTCTCGGCTCCTTGACATCTTACTCTCCGTGAGCCATCTTGCCTAAGCCAACGTTCTGCTAAGAGACACGACTTTACCCCACTTGCAGGGATTTCTGATCCAGGTTTCTTTTGCTCAAAATGAACACACTACCTAATTTCATCCATGGAAGATGAGGTGGTTATGGGGCTCTGGCCAGTCACGCGCCAGCTCCTGCTGCTTACTAGGACATTGGTCAAGTGACAACCTCACTAGGAGCCTGTTTAACCATCTGTGAAATGGGAAGATAATTTTGAAATCTTTCCTAACAATGCTGTTGTGCGGATTGAGAGGACACAAATTAATTGCCTGGAACATATATAGTTAAGGTCTCCCCTCCTAATTCTTGCTTTTTCCATTGTTTCAGACTGAAGGAACTATGGCCCCAGAGACGTAAACTGATTGGCTTGAGGTCACACAGCAACAAGACCCTGAATAAACCCAGGTTCTGTTTATTCAGGGAGGAGAGACAGGAAGGACATCTCTGTTATCAGGGATTCTTAATTGGGGTTGATGGACCTCCAATCCAGTCCCGGGACAGGGTTTTGAGGGGCCCATGAATTTGGATGAAAAAAGTATACATCTTTATTTTCGCTCTAATTGAAATTTGGCATTTTTTTCAGTAAAGAATGTAAAATAGTAGTAGTACTTGTGATTCTGTCACCAAGAGAAATCACAGAGATTTTCATATTACATTATAGATGTTGCAGATCTCTTGAAATATCGTGTAATCTCATCTATATTCTAAATTCATGATAGGGGCGCCTGAGTGGCTCAGTCCATTAAGCTTCCAACTCCTGCTTTCAGCTCAGGTAATGATCTCATGTTATGTGAGATTGAGCCTTTCATCGGGCTCTGCACTGAAAGTGTGGAGGCTGCTTGGGATTCTCTCTCTCTCTAAACAAACAAACAAACAAACATTTTAAAAAATCATGACAGTCATTTGGCCCTCCACTACGACTTATGATTTAAGGGATTAGTGAGGAGCACATATATTACCATAGCACATATATGCTTTTTCCATATTTTAATAACTATAGTTCAATATAATTAGTTTCTTTGTAACTCTGGGTATTTTATTTTATGCATCTAAAAGATACTGTTTTTGTTTTGTTTTGTTTAAGAAGAAAAAAATAAAGGCCCATAGGCTTCACCAGATCACCAAACAGGTCCATGGCACAAACTTGTCTTAAACTCTGGGATCCATGAAGACAGACTGTTTATCATGTTTCCTTATTGTATCCCTATCACTCAGTTTAGTATTAGACACACAGTAAGTATTCAATCAATATTTACTGAATGAATAGGATTCATCCCGAATCATCCTCCATACCTCCAACCAAGGGAACCATTACTGGCACCCTTGGTCACCTGAGAAGGAGGGATATTCCTGAATCTAGTTTTGTCCCTGCCCATCTGCTTTTGTTCAGAGAAGTAGATGGAACTTTAAAGTTCTGGTCCCAGGAGATTCTGGGAACCTCACCCCCAGGAACATAGCCCTCTGCTGCAGAGGAGTGGGGTAAGCTATGAAGGATACAAAGACAAGTAGCTTCAGCATGGGAACAGGCCCTGGGGCACACTGGGTCCATGACTCCTTGTCCTCCACCTGGTCCTCTTCCTGGTTTCTGTTTAGGCTTCCAGCACATGGGGCCCGTCTTCTCTGGTCTTCAGCAAAGACTATATTTTGGAGTTGGATGTGACCTTAAAGACCTTCAAGAACAGCTCTCCCTTTTGGAGGCCCAAACTGGGCAGGACCTGAAGTCACACCACACACTGAGGAGTGAGGACGTGGAAAAGATGTCACTCTAGGCAAAGAACATCCTCTCCTCCCATGCCTTAACCCAAAACATAAGCACCCTAGCCAACTATATTAGAATCCCAGAACTGGCTTCTAACTGTCCCTGCAGCCAGAGGCCTTCTCTGACAGGGTGGGTGAAGAAGAGCCTCAAACGCCAGGATGAGAGGCTGGGGATTTGATTAGGGGAGCAGAGAGGAATCAGGGAAGAGCATGATGAGAGCCAGGCTTCAGAGGCCTGCTTTAGGGCTGGACTCCATCTTGGGGTTCTGGGAAGGCTGCCTCTCTAGGGTTGATATCCCAGCATGCTTGACCTGAGTTTGCAGAAGGGAAAACTCAGACCCTCTAGCGAGGGTGATGGAATCACATTGTGAAGCAGAGCACACTGAGGGAAAGCTACCCAGGCCGTCTGTCTCTCAGACTGGCCTCTTCCTGGCCCACTCCAGGCCCTTTGCCCTTGCTGTTTCCCCCCTCCTTCACCACCTGATAATTGGGACTGGCCCCTGATACTGCACAGAGGTACCTTTTTCCTCCGCATAAGATGCCTTCTACTCGGGATCCTGCACTCTCAGCTCTGGCCCTCAGGCAAGATGTTCCTCTTTCTGGGCCAGAGTCCCCTCTACCCACCTCTGACAATGTGGTCCCAGGTCAGAACCACAGGTATCAAAGCCTTCATGCTCTCCCCCAAACACTTATCAGAATCATGGAGTATGTCCAAGATCTGGTGTTCCAATTATTTCACAGAGGTGGGACAAGGGAGGGAAAGGGCCTTGCCAAAGGTCCCACAACAACCTGGCAGTCATCCCTGACTCCTCTTTTCCCATATCCCAAGCCCACTGATTCCATCATCTTAAAAGCTCTCATATAATAGAGAGGTCTTTTGTGCTGGAGAATTTTAATTAATTTATGTAGATACTTCCCCCTCAAGGAGATGGAGCTTAACTTCCCACTCCCTAGGCATGAGCTACACTTAGTGGCTTCCTTCCAAAAAGCACATAGGGAAAGAACATAGTACATAGAAAGAGGGATGGGGGGAGGGGAGGAGTAACTTTACAGTGGAAAAACCTGACATACCCCACTACTTCAGCCAGGTGATCAGAGTTAACATCAACAATGTAAGACATAGTGATAGTATGTACCCTTGATATGATGAGACTGGCATTTTCTTTCTGTGGTCTTCCTTGCCTAAACCCATAACCCCAATCTAATCATGAGAAAAAAACATCAGACAAATCCCAATTGAGGGACATTCTACAAAATACCTGACCAGTATTCCTCAAATGTTGATGACTCCAGGTCATCAAAAACAGGGAAATTCTGAGAAACAGTGACAGCCAGGAGGGGCCTGTGGAAACATGATGACTAAATTTAATACGTTATTTTGGATGGCATCCTGTAACAGAAAACTTACATTAAAAACTAAGTAAATCTGAATAAAATACGGACTTTAGTTAATAATACTGTATTGATACTGGTTCATTAACTGTGATAAATGTACCATACTAATGTTAAGATGTTAACAATGGGAGAAACTGGCTGTGGGGTATACGAGCACTCTCTATATTATCTTTGCAATAATTCTATAAATCTAAAACTGTTTTAAGATTTTATTTTTCTAAGTAATCTCTACACTAAAGGTGGGGCTGGAACTCACAATCCTGAGATCCAAGAGACTGAACCAGCCAGGTGCCTCCAAATCTGAAACTTCTAAAAGAAAAAATTTATTTTAAAAACCTTCCATATCTGCCCATTAAGCCAATCTCACCTGAGGAAGAGCGTCAACTTCTCAGGGCTCTGCTCTCCCTCCCTCCAAACCATTCTCCTGGCAGCCAGCAGAGGGCATCCGCTAAAATTCAAATCAGACTGTATCCAAAGCCTCCCATTAAACAGGGGCGTTGCATGGAAAATTCGNAGACACCCAACTGCCGACCCCTCCCCTCTCAGTCACACAGCTACACAGTCATCTCCCTTTGCTTTCCCCTTATCCCTATGCACTCTTCCGCTCAAGCCATATTTTCTTGCCTTCTCTTCCAGGCCCAGTTCCAGGGACCCTGCACCCTCTCCCTAATACGAGAGCGCATCCCTGTATTATTAGGATGTAATGTCTCGACAGATTGCCATTTTTTTAACTACATGCAAATGAGAAAAAAATGGATTCCAATGGCTCCCCACGCCCAGCTCACATTAGGCCCGAGGAAAGGTTTGACGCATGATAAATAAAAAGATGAATCACTAACAAATGGATATTCCAGGGCGCAGGGCGTTTCTGTGCGCCTGCGTGAAACGGGACGGCGTGGGAAGCTGTTTGCTACCTGGCTGGTACACTGGAGCCGCCCATGGGGGGGGTGGGGCTTCTTCAGCCTTGCCCTGCCATTGGCCAGGATGGTCCGCATTGGCCTGACGCAACACCTCTGCGGCCCTGCAGAGCTCGCCCCCAGAAAACCGAACACCCCCTCCCACCGCCACCACCATCTTGCAGGCCAGTGCGTAGAAAGGAATGGCGTTTTGAGGGCCTGTGGGACTGGAGACTGGCTCCTGGGGATAGCTCGCCAAGCGGGACAAAAGACTGGAAGCAGCACTTTGGATTTTGTCAGT
>NW_027533394.1:47643-48554 GCF_008692635.1 Crocuta crocuta | reverse complement strand
TTGCATAGACACCAAGGCGGGCTAGCGGGCACAGCGTGGGGAGGGGGCGAGGGACGGAGGGAAAGAGAGACTTGGGAGATCAGGGTGGCTGTAGAGCCCCCCAAGGCCACAGCGGCCCTCCCTGCTTCGGGATCAAGGGTGTCCACTCCACACAGCACGAGGAGGGGGATAGAGGGGCCCTGACCAAGGCATCACAATAAATACTTCAGCAGCACACAGAAGCCTGCGGAGGAGGAGGGCCAAAAGGAGGGGGAACTCCCCCTTTCCCTCCCCTCAAAATAAGAACTCTGCGATTACTAAACCATAAAAATAAACTTTAAACCCGTGTACGAAGTCGGTCACCCCCCAGAAGTGCAATATGGGGCCGCGCGGCCCTAGCTGAGGGGGAGGGCAAATGGGGCAGGGGGAGAGGGATACAGAGAGGCAACCCCTGCAAGGGTAAAATGTTTATCCAGTTTTGCCCCTCTTCCCCGGGTTGGCCCAAACATTTTGGACCTGAAGCACCTCCTCCATCTCGGAGTCTTCAGAGTCTTCCCCTCCTTCGGAGTCGTCTTCGATCCCTTCTTCCTCCTCCTCCTCCTCCTCCTCTTCTTCCTCCTCCTCCTCTTCCTCGCTGTCACTCTCCTCTCCTTCTTGCTCGCTGTCTGTACAGGGTAAGAGACACACGGGGTAAGGAGGGGAAAACAGGGTGGTTAGATGAGCAGGTAGATAATTACTCTTTTTTGTTTGTTTGTTTGTTTAAACAATAGAAATTTATCTTCTCAGTTCTGGAAGCTGGAGGGTGGCACCCTTATCAGTGAACAGAACCTGCAGCCAGGGCTTTGGGGGCCTGGGACCACTCACAAAGCACCTCTGCTTGGAAAAAGTGTGTGTGTGTGTGTGTGTGTGTGTGTGTGTCTGTTATTTAAAGC
>NW_027533394.1:41632-47353 GCF_008692635.1 Crocuta crocuta | reverse complement strand
TCTGAAAGTAGCGTTTTCTCCCCATGCAATATGTCAATGCATGTGTCTTCTGAGCTCTGACCTCAGCTGAATAAACCTTCTGTTCCTTCACGGGCAGCTCCCCCTCTTCTCCCCAGTCTGATACAAACAGGCCACAGTCTGTCTTCTTTAGTCCAATTCCCTACCCCCACTCCCACCCTAGGGCTGGGCAGATAGTTCTTCCTCCCCTTCTCTGAAAGACGATGCCATTCAGTGGCAACTCCCTCAGTTTCCCTACTCTAACTGAATGTATGTCTAGAATGAATCTACATTCTATGCCTCCTTCTTTGCCCCTGCCCTCAATGGAGATTTGCCAGAGACCCCATGGCCTAAACCCCCAGAAGTGATTGGTCTTCCAGCTCCTTCTACCTCCCCCAGGGGCCTGCTTCTCCAAGGTCTGCCTGCCCACAGCCAGGCTCAAACATCTCCCTTGCCTGCCCTCTGCCAACCCCTTCTTAGCCAAGGTTTGACTCTATTGCCTTGCCCCTTGCTCATTCCCTCTTCCTACCCCACGGTGCCCACACCAATCCACTGAAACTACTCTTGCCAAGGTCACACAGATGACCTATTCAGTGCCCAACCCAGTCTTCATTTTACCTGACCTTTCACCAGCACTGGACACTGCTGACAATCCCCTCCATGCCCAGTTCTCTTCCTAATTCAACCCTCTCAGAGCCTCAGTTTCCTAATCTGTAAAACGGTGATAATAGTACCTACCTCATAAGAGTTGCTGTGAGGATTAAATGAGTTAATAAAATAAGTAACTCACTAGAATTATCCCTGGCACATAGTAAACACTTCATTAACGTTAACTGGCCACAGAATCCAGGGCTAGGATTCTTTTCTGGCTTGTTACTCCCTTTATTTATAACTTCTGACTTCCCAAACAATCTGACTGAGATACTACCTGTACTTACAGTCCAACAGGCCTTTCCAACTCCATGTTTCTCCCTGCATTTCATCAATCCTGCCAGTATGTTGCTCCCATTCCTAAGAAATGGCACCTCCATTTGCCAGTCATCCAGGACAGACCAAACCTGGGAGTCACCTTAAATAGTGCCTTCTCCCTCAACCCCCCACACGCAAACCTTTCTCAGCATTTCCTAAAATGCATGTTTTGCCGAGCAGTAAACAGTGGCTTCTGTGGTTAAGAAGTCTGGGAAATGCTGGGTTCCACAATGTTTAAGTAGGTTTCTTACAGCAGGACTTTTCAGAGCCTTTAAGGTGCTAATGTACCCTGTCCCTCTACCTGCAGATATTAATGTATACAGTATTGTCCCCAACACACCTGACTACTGGACCTTTTTGTGAGAAGCAGCTTTCAGGACTGGTGAAGGATCCTCAGAAGACAAACAAGCCTGGGAGTTCCCTGAAGGCCAGGGCTGGGTACACAGTGTGCGGAATTGTAATATGTTTGCCACTTTCCCCCTCTTTGTGTGTGTGAACGTAGCCTTCTCAATTTTCTACCCACCTTCTCCTATCTCTTCATTCCTTATTTGTCTTTTGCTTTGCTGCAACCTATCTACCCACCAGCTAGAACTGAAATTTGTTTCTTTGGTTCTGTTACAATTGTAAGTTAAAGGTTCCTTGGCCTTGCTTTGTTTAAAAAGTTGCACAAAATACTTTTTCTTTTCTCCACGAGAATAGACTGTACTCACCCCTTGATATTCTGACCCGGGCCAGCTTTTCTCTGGGAAGAGAAAAGAGGGAAGACAAGAGGGGGCTCTAGGCTCACCTTCCTCACTGCCCTCATCTTCTTCCTCCACTGAGGATTCTTCAGAGATGTTCTCCACTTCATCCTCATAGTAATCCTGGTTGTCGATGTTATCCTGATCCTTATCAGGATCATCACTGTCATTCTTGTAATCTTCGATGTCTCTGTCATCATCATCGCTGCCTTCATTATCACCTTCATTGCCATCATCATCATCGCTGCCTTCATTGTCACCTTCATTGCCATCATTATCTTCATCATCACTGCCCTCGTTGTCTCCTTCGTTGTCACTGTCGCTGCTGTCCTGGTTGTCGCCACTGCTGCCATGGTTGCCACCTTTGGAGTTCTCGTCACCATTGGGGTTCTCGTCACCATCGGGATTCTCATCGTTGTCATCAGTATTTTCTTCATTGTCATCAGGGTTCTCTTCGTTGTCATCAGTGTTGTCTTCAGGGTTCTCACTGTTGTCGTCAGGGTTTTCGTCGTCAGGGTTCTCATTGTTGTCATCGGCACTCTCGTTGTTGTCAGCGGTCTCGTTGTCATCAGAGCTCTCATTATTATCAGTGGTCTCGTGGTCATCGGGGCTCTCGTTGTCGGTGGTCTCATTGTCAGGGCTCTCATTGTGGTCAGGGCTCTCACTGTCACAGAGGCTCTCGCTAATGTCGGTTATCTCGTTGTCAGTGGTCTCAAAGCAGTCGGTAGTCTCCATGAAGTCAGAGATCTTGATGTCATGAATGGTCTCATTGTCGGTGATGCCATCACTGTCTGAAGTCTCACTGATAATGTCTTCCATTATGTGATAGTCGTCAGAGTCTTCCATGATCACCACTTCATACTTGTCCCTGTTTTTACTGTGGGGAAGCCTGGGGTTGAGTACAGGATTGGTGGGAGGCAGGGCAGACTTAGACTAAAAGGTGCTAAGTAACTGGGGAGGCAGTAGGCTACAAGGAATCCCAGGGAGGAGGTTAGGGTGGGGAGAGTCCCATCTCTGCTCCTGCCTGCATGACTACTTACGGGCATCATTCTCCACTTGTAAAACATATTGGATTGAATTCTCTCAAAGGTCCCTTTGGCCCTATAAATTCTGTGTAACACTAGCCTAATCTTTGTCCCATCCCATCCCCAACAAACCACCTCTCGGCCACCAACCCCCCCCATCACCTTTCTTCTTTTTCTTGCTTCTTTCTGTTTGCCCTGTAGCCTCCTTCTCCCATCATGTAGTAGCGCAGAGGGTTAACCCACAGGTCATTTTTAATAATCTATTGAAAGAGAGGAGGGAGGGAAGGGGAACAGAGTTATGAATATAAGCCCCAGAGCCTACTCCCAATTCCCCGAGCATCCAGAAGCAAGCCTAGCAAGGCTTTCTCTGGCAATGCCAGGAGGGGCCTCACCTCAGCAATCCTGTCAGCCTCTGGGAGGCTGTGGTTTGAGAACCAGCTGAAGAAGCTGTGGCTAGTGTCCTGGTTCCTGTGCCTGCGGGCCTGGGGTTCCTGGCCCCGGTGCCAGCGGATTGGAGTTGAGTGAGACACCAGCCGGCCTGGGAGGAAAGGAGGCTGTGGAGAGGGCACTGGACAAAGACAGATGGGAGTGCAGGGTGATGATTTTCCCTAGGACTGCCTCTTACCAGAGCGGCTACGCTGGAACTCCTTGACAATCACCATGTTTGTGAAGTAGGGGTTTGTCTGAAAGTACAGCTTCATCTTGTAGCCCATGGAGATATGTCTGAGATCCTGCACCTGCTCAGGGTAGAGGTAATGTTGGAATCCCCACCACACCAGGGCCCCTCCCTCCCCAACCCCCTCACCTCCAAGTGCCAGATTCCTTGCCCGATCCTAGTAAAGAACATGTCTTTGGTCTGACCTGCAGATTGGTCAAGTAGCGGAAAATGTCTTCATCACGTCGGTTGATCAAGATTGAAATTTTGGGGTGGTTGAGGAACTGATGGAGGGAGCAGTTTAGGTCAAGGAGTGACTGTTCAATGAGAGAAGGAGGGAGAGAAGGCCAGGCAGGGCAGAGCAAAAGAGAAGCTGGAGCAGAATTCCTTCTGTGTTCATGTGATGTGTGTGGAACAAGTGGGTCATGGGACATGACCCATACTTTTCCTCCTATGATACTATGTGGTGAGAACCTATGTTTATGCAATGTCAAACCTCTGTATTACGTTGCTTTGCCATGGTTCATATTTGCTGTGTGTCTGGGTGCTAAGGGTCTATGTCCATGTGATGTTGTATCCCTGGGTGCTGTGAATTTGTATTCACAAGATACTGTGGGTCTGGGAGCTGAAGCCCTGTGCCCAAGTGGTGTCATATCTGGGTGTTGAAGGCCTGTAGTCACGATGTTGCTTATTTGGGTGTTATGGGTCTGTGTCCACATGATATTGGGTATCTGAGTCTGAAGGTTTGCATCCAAGTGATGCTGCGTGTCTGGGTGCTGAGGACCAATAAGTCACGTGATGCTATGTGTCTGCATGCTGAGGACCTGTGGCCACATAATACTGTATGCCTGAGTGCTGAGAGCCTGGGATCATGTGATACTTTGTATGAGAGTGTCAAGGGCTTCTAGCCACGTAATTCCATTACAAAGTTAAACCCATGTGTTCCTAACATGTTGCATGTATGTACCTATGTGCCCCAGAGATAAGCTTTTCTCCAGTAGTAAATGAGATTTTTATTCTTCTATCCTTCATTTAACTCCTTGATCTCCACTTCTAGGTACTCCTTGTCCTGACCCTTTAGGGGCTCTAGCCTCCTTCTCCCCAGCCCCCTAGTATCTAAGCAGAGACCTAGGCTTGAAGAGCCACCTGTGACTTGGGCAGCCTTTTTGGGCAATTTCTCTGCTGTGTGCCCTTCCTCTCCCTCTTCACCATCTGAGCCAGTTTATCTTCTGTGTGTCCCTCCTCCCTCCTTTCACCATCTCTGGTCCAATTTTTCTGCTGTGTGCCCCCTCTACCACCCTCCTCATTTCACTGTCAGTGATCCATTTTTTAAAAAAAAATATTATGCTTCTCTTCTTTTCTCTTTCCCGTCCATGGTCCAGTTTTTATGTTGTGTGCCTCTCTCCCCCCTTCATCATCTCTAGTCCAGCTTCTCTGATGTTTTGCCATTCTCCTTCCATTCCTCCTCCACCAAACCTAGGCGTTTTTCCAATAGAGATCCACTCCCACACAAATTCACCCTTTCTGTACCTCCCTCACCCCCCCCTTTTTTTTATCATGGGCTCTTGGCCCATGAATTTAGATGACAAGGATACTGCTTTGACCCAGAAGCCTGGGATATGCTGGATGATGAGGTCCCTGCGCTCCAGGAAGGGTCTTCGCATCTGGATGAACTTGCGCTTCAGACGGAGGAAGGCCTTGCCTGCCTTGATGTTCACCGCCTCCAGGTCCAGTTGAATGTTTTCCAGTGCCTGCAGGATGCACTCTATCTTCTCGGCGTTTTTCTTGCTTTCCTTCTTCACCTTCCTCTGCTTCCTCTTCCTCCTCCTCCTCCGCTTCCTCACACTTTCCTTTTCATCCTCATCGTCATCTTCCACTAGGATGATAGCCTCTTCCTTCCCCCCTGGACCGGTTAACCTCTGGTACCCCCACTGCCCTGCGCTACAGGTTTCCAGGGCCTTCTCTCCAGCAAAACTGCCGGGCTCCACAACCTGAAAGTCAATCTCCACACTTCCCCCAGAAGCCTCCGAAGGAGAGAATGTTTCTAGGCTCTCCGTGGGAGGGGGCGCCTCCCCATACCCTGACTCCATCTCAGGCTCCCAGCCGGAACCCCCAGCACCCAGGGTGAAGTACGCGCGGATCCCTCCCTCCTCGAGAATGACATAGGGCGGCGGCGGAGGCAGAGCGGGGCCCAGCCCCACCCCCCTCATGTCAGCCAGCACCTGTGCAGCCTCGGTTTCCTCCTGGAGCCTCGGGCGCTGCTCGGGTGGAGGCAGGGGCAGTCGCAGGAGCGGCGGGGGAGGCGGAGGCGGCGGCGGCGGCAGCTGCTGCTGCT
>NW_027533394.1:41269-41487 GCF_008692635.1 Crocuta crocuta | reverse complement strand
CCCGAGCTCGCAGCTCAGGGGATCGCACTCGCCCCTTCGCTCTCGGCCAAATCGCCGCCGCCTGTCACACCTGAAGCGGAGCCGCAGCACCTCACGCGACCAGCTCTCCCCACAGCCTCGCTCTGGCGTTCCCTCCCACAGCGCCAGCCCTACTCCCTCCGCGCCAAGCGCCCAGGCCCCGCCCTCTCCGTGATGTCAGAGGCCCGTTCTGCCTCGCC
>NW_027533394.1:31979-41192 GCF_008692635.1 Crocuta crocuta | reverse complement strand
GGGAATCTGCTTGCCAACACCGCACCTCATCTCTTTCCGATTGGCTCCCCTCCGGGCCCACCAATCACCGGGCTGACTCCCCCAGCGACGAGAGGGAAACTGCAGGGAGATTGGCTGCAAGGGAAGCCAAAGGGGGAAAGAAGCCCCTCTCCCTCACCCCTCCAGCATATTATCCAATGGGAAAAGTACCAGTGGCTCTGAAGACCCAAAAACAAAACAAAAAACAAACGCAGGCACCGAGCAGGATGTGCTCAGATAAAATTGGAAGAGCCTCGCTATCGTTTTCTCTCTTCTCGGCCCTCCCCTCAGTAACTACGCACTTCTTAAATCTGTTCCTTTCCCTGTCCCCAGCGTTTGATCCAGTGGCGAACTCTGCTGTGACCCCACCGGGGACTAGGGTTGCCCAGAAGGAGCCTGGCATTTCAAAACCTAGGGCCTTTGGTTTCGAGCCAGATTTTGACGTGGCGTTTTCCATCTCTGCAAAATGGCTCTAGAAATAATAATCACACACAAAAAGTAACTTCCTCTGCGTCATTAACATGATTGTGATTCCGTTCATCCGCTAGAGTTTTCTAGGATTTTCTCTTTATCTGCTCAATATTTGCCCTCCTTCGGATCCTTTCCTCTCCCTTTCCCCAGTGTATGCTTTTTAAAATTGTATTCTGGATTTTGGGGGGCCAGATGGATGGTCTTTCGTGAGGTAGGGTGGTGAGTTCTGGCTTTGGTCTGGGATTCGCATCAGGGGCCTACTCTTCATTTTGTAACCCTAACCAAATCACTGCCTTTTTCTGAGCTTCAGTTTCCTTTCCTCTAAATTAGGGATCCTTAAGACATGTAGGAAACTGCCCATTGCAGCCTTTCTGTGGTAGCAGAAAATTGGAGGCAACCTGGAGACCCATCACCAGGGGAATGGATAAGAAAAATGTGATATATGTAGAAGATGGACCACTAGAATGAATTAGATTTACATACAGCAGCAAGGCTGGATCTCTAAAAAACAGAATGTTGAGTGAAAAACGAAACAGAACAGGATTTAAAGTACAATACTGTTTATGTAAATTAAAACACATAATACCATATATTTTTCACAGATACAGATATATGTAAATAAACACATAAACGGTGAATTGGAAGGACATACATTAAATACACGAAAGTGGGTGCCCATGTGGGAGGGGGGAATTGGATCAGGGATGGGTGATGAAAGGACGAAACAAAACAAAAGAATAAAAGGGACTCACATGGACCAAGGATGATACAGTGTGCCAAGAACTGAGGAGTACGGTCAACTCAATTCTGTGCACCTGAGAGAATAAGTAAATAAAGTAATTGAGTGCCTAGGGAGCAGGCTAGCTGGGTAGACTCCCGGGCTTGGCTTTGTTCCCCTCGTAACATCCCTCCTCTGAATTTAGTCAAAGCTTACCAAAGCCTCAGCTGTATACAGTGGACTCTTCAAAGGGGCTTCCATCCCAGACTCAGCAGTCCGTCCAGAAGCCATTACTTTGTAGGGGGCATTTTCTAACCCCATTACTTCACCCTCAAGCATAATCCCCAATTCCCAGTCCCTATTCTCCGTTGCGGTCCACTTTCAGGAACACTTCATTTGTGTTTTGAAGAGGAGACTGACAGAGGAGTTGGGATGGTACCTGGGGGTTCCAGGCTTTGGGAAGAGATGGGATTCTCAAGTATCCTGCCCCCACCCATGTTCAGAACCTGGGCCAATGGGGCAGATTTTATGAAATGGGAGTCTACCCTCTTGCTGCATACATATGTACGGTTTTTAAATTCTATTCTCCGACCACTCAACCTCCTGCTGCAGGGACATACTCTAGTCTGTCTCCTTTCAGTTAGGTGCATACGTGTATGTGTGTGTGTGTGCGCGCGCGCGCTGTATGTCTCCACATCCAGGTATTTGCACATGTGTGCACCAGGCAGTGCTGCCTCCCCACACAGAGTCACACACAGTCTTACTCGATCATATCTCCCCACATGTGGTCATGCAGACAGGACACACACACACACACACACACACACACACACACAGAGTCAGAAAGAGAAAACATCCAATATAGCATTGTTCTTTTCAGTTTTCCATTTACAAAATCCAATGGTGAATCCAGGCGGTTAGAAAAAAGAAATGGAGGAAAACCCTCCAGAATGTACCCTATCTACTCCACCCCTGTGGTCCCCCCACCCCACTCCCTGGGAAAGGCACACCCATCACTATCACTGAGAGAACAGGCACCCCCCCCTCCAGCCTCTCAGCCACTCTGGCCTGCCTTTCCAGGGCCACTCCACAGCCAGGCTTATTAATGTCTCTCCTGCCTAGAGTGCCCTCCCCATTCCTCTTGGGTCAAGGCTTCCCCAGTCCTGGGACTGTCTTGGGGGGTAGAGAGGGAGCTTAGGACAAGGGCTTCTATCAGAAAGGGAAAGGGGTGTAGATAAATACAGATCTCCCCCTCCCCCAGGAAACGAGAGGGGGACAAAGAATCTGGGCAAGACCAGGCAAAGGAATGCCAGCTTGGCTCACCAGTCCATAAGAACTGGCCATGATGTGAGTCCAGGGTGGACTCTGCCCTGGGAGGGAGGCTTGGGCTCTCCCACCTGAAGAATCTGGCTGTAGTCTGCTCCACTTTAGGTGGAGGGAAAGAAGGGGAGAAGGGATGTTCAGGGGAAGGAAGTTGGGGGCTGAGGGTCCAGAAGGCCAAGGGCTACCAAGAGGGGCTTGAGGCCCCTGAGGCTTGAAGGGGACAAAAAGAGGTCAGAGAGTAATGGACTCAAGTCCACAGTGCCTTAGAGCTTATACCACTATGTATTATGCCAAGGCCACCCCCCAACTTTTCGTCTTCAGGACAATAGTATGAACCCAGGAGACAATTCTGGGGTTGAGTTCTGCTCTGACCCCAGACACTGGTTTCCAGTTAGTCTGGGGAGTTTGGCTTT
The DNA here is from genome assembly GCF_008692635.1 of Crocuta crocuta. Lineage (NCBI taxonomy): Eukaryota > Metazoa > Chordata > Mammalia > Carnivora > Hyaenidae > Crocuta > Crocuta crocuta. The sequence goes on along the minus strand of NW_027533394.1, from coordinate 38,249 downwards.
CTCCCTACAGTTCCCTGGGGGGAATGCTCCTGCCCGTATGGCACCCACATCAGCCCTAGTGGGGCTGGAGTGGATTTCCTTCCTCAGGAAGAAGAGTTGGGGGCTGGGGATCCAGGAGGCAGCTTGAAAGAATGCAGCCAAGCTCAGGTCTCTTCAGCTCGAGGCATGCAGCTGACATCCCATTCTTCACCTAGCCTGAGCCCATTCCAAGGGTCCTTCCCCTCCCCTCCTGGTTTCTTGAACAAGAAACACTTAGGAGGTTTGGACATGGTGGGGAGGGAGAGGAAACTAGGCTTGGGACCAGGGTTAGCTTAAAACAACATTGCACACAACATCGCAATTAAACATCCCTGCTCCCTGGGGACCCAGCACCCCCTTTGATCCCTGTTGTCAGCAGATGAATTTCTCCTTAAAATCCAGGTCTTGCTAAAGGACTTGGAAGGAGAGGGTGCATGGGAGCAGAGGGGGCAATAAGAGCTCTGGAAGTCTATTTTACAGGACAAATGTCCCCCTTCTGGACAAAGTCAGGAGGAGAGACATTAAAGCAAGAAAGCCTGTCTCCTCAGCTGTTAGTAGAAAAACCTGCATTTTCAGTCTTATTTTCTTTTCTTGAATTGTCACTTCGGAGAGAGAGAGGAAGAGAGAAGAAGAAGAAGAAGAAGAGGAGGAGGGGGAGGAGCAAGAAGAAGAAGAAGAAGAAAGAGAGAGAGAGAGGAAAGGAGAGAGATTGTGGAAATGGAAGAGGAGGCGGCGGAGACAGGCCCCATAGAACTAGAAACGCCTCTCTCCCAGTCCCCCACCCCAGTCTCCAACCCTGGGGAGGTGTTGGCAAAGGTGCCTAGATTCCGAGTAGTTTGAGGGGCTGGGGCTGGAGCTCAGAAAGAAAAGCTCCTGCATGGGGCCCACCCTTCCCTTATTGTTGGCCCCAGCAAGGTAGCCATGACCTTCTCCCTGCCTGACTGCCTACCGGCCTGCTTCACATGACACAGTAGGGTTCTCTGGGAGCCGGGGCACCTCCTGTGCCCCAGCAGGGGGCGTGAGTCCTCAGGCACTTCTTGAGGTCCTTGTTGAGCAGGAAGCAGACGATCGGGTTGACGGCAGCCTGGGCGAAGCTCATCCAAACAGCAGTGGCCAGGTAACGGTGGGGCACGGCACAGGCTTTCACAAACACTCGCCAGTAACAGGCCACGATGTAGGGTGACCAGAGGAGCAAGAAGAGCAGTGTGATTGCGTAGAACATACGGCCCAGCTGCTTTTCACCCTTGACCTCGTCCATGCCCAGTAGCCGCCGGCTGGCTGCGTGCCCATTCTGCCTGATACCCAGCAGGGTTGGTGGCATGGGCCCACGGCCAAAGCCAGCGATCCAGTTGGCAGCAGCCTGGCCGGTAGCCCCAGGACCATGGAATGTCCAGTTCTGGCTGATGGCTGGCACCATCTGCACTGGCTTCATCTTGCGGTGACGATACTCGAAGAGGAGCAGCTTGCCATAGACAGCATGTGTGGCTGCCATGAGCACAGCCAACATAAGCATGAAGCCCAGCGTGTCATTGGCCTTGAAGTAGCGATGCTCAAAGATGCACTGGTCCTCCTCACGGATAAATTTGTAGGTGCCCACATCAAAGACGGGTGGGAAGGCCATGGCCACAGACAGGGTCCAGGCCATGCAGATGACAGCTGCGCATGTCCAGAGTGTCATGCGCTTGGCGTAGAAGCGGTGGTGGGCGATGGCCATGTAGCGGGTGACGCTGATGCAGAACAGCATGAAGGCCGCATGGAAGCAAAAGAGCACGGCCATAAAGGCCACGATCTTGCAGCTGAGTGCACTGAAGGTCCATGAGGAGCCGTGGCGCACAGAAGCCAGCACAAAGGGGAAGCAGACGGCAGAGCGTATGCCGTCAGCCAGGCACAGGTCCAGCAGAAAGTAATAAGGAGCCTTGTGCAGGGCACGCTCCTTGAGCACCAGCAGGGACAAGATGGCATTGCCCGCCAGGCTTACACACATGATCAGTCCCAACAGCACCAGCTTCACATAAGCTGATGCTGATGGCGGGGACAGTGCGCCGCTCACCTCTTCCGGCTCTCCAGTAGTGTTGGCCATACTGAGGGGGCAGGGGCTGCTCCCAACCTTACGGGATCAGCCAGTCCGGTATTCGATGGGCCCTGGGGGACTCCATCAGTTGTCCTGCTGGGCTGCACCTGCAAATGGGGATAATGGGGGAGAGACAGACAGAGACAGAAAGATGAGGGCAGGAGAGAGAGAGAAAAACGCAGAGGCACAGAGACAGAGCAAGAAAGGATAGAACAAAGAGAAAATGGTGACAAAGATATAAATAGATACAAATTGAGACAGCAATGGGAGGTGAGAGTGAGAAGAGATAAGAAGAAACAGGACCAGAGAGACAGGGAGAGAGGAGGGAGAGGAGAGATAGAGATAGAAATGGGGGGAGAGAGAGAGAGAAAAAAAAAGAGACAGTGAGAAACCAGTGGAAAGGAAAGGTGAGGAAGAAACAGAAAGGGCAGCGTTAGTGGGTCTACATGGCCCCCACGCTTACTCCCCGGCTGGTGTCAGGTCCTGCCCCTGGCCCACTGCTGCTCCTACCCCCTCCTTGCTGGGTGAGGGGGTGCTTCACCTGTCCGGCTGTCCTCGGTTACCTGTTTCTTCCATTGGTGGTTCTGTGGGGTGGGGGTGTTGGTGCAGCTCTTCTCCCCCTTTGCAAAGACCTAAGGTTATGTTCTCCAAACTGTTTTTGACCTCTACCCATAGTAAGACATACATTTTACATTACAACCAGGTACACATACACATGTGTGCACACAGATCTGAACTAAAAGTTTCAAAAAACGGTATTGATCCTGTGTGTCATGTACCCCATTAGTTCTATTCTATTTCATGACTTTTTGTGAATGTTGGTAGCCACGCATTAAACAGGTTTTCTTATTCACGATCAGGAATGTGCTTAGCATGCTCAAAGAAGGGTGGGAAGTCCAGATTGTGAGTCTAAAGATGTGGGTATGCTTGTGTACTTTCATTCATTGAAAAATGATTTATTGAGTAGCTACTGTGTGTCAGGCACTGGAGGTACAGCTGTGAGCTAGATAGACAAAGGTCCCTGCCCTAATGAAGCTGATATTCTAGATAATACATAAATGAACTATAGTAGGTCAGATGATGATAAGTTCCTTACAAGAAAGGAGGGAAAGGGGATAGAAAGTGCTAGGGGTGGGGGAGGTATACTTTTGGATGAAATGAACAGCAAAGGCTTCACGGAGGTATCATCTAAGCAAAGACTTAAAGGAGGTGAGAGAGTAAGCCATGTGGGTATTGGACGGAAGAGAAGTCCAGGCAGAGGGAACAGCCAGTGCAACACCCTGAAGTTGGACTACATGTGGTGTATTTGGGGAAGGGCAAGGGGGCCACTGTGCTTGGAACAGAGTGAGCGATCAGAAAGTAGTGGGAGGTGAGGTCAGAAAGGTGGTGAGGCCAGATCATATAGGTCATGGTGAGGACCTTGCCTTTTACTCTGAGTGAGATGGGGGCCATGGGAAGAGAAGCGAGGTCTGATCTGATTCGGGATCGCGCAGCATCCCCCTTGCTGCTGTGAGGAGCACAGACCATGTGGAGCAAAGGGGGAACTGAGGAGACTGCACAGGAGGCTCCTGCAGTATTCAGGTGAGAAATGATAGCACTACACGCCCCTTGCCCTGCTTTATTTTTCTTCCTAGAATTTATCTCTTCTGGTGCACTATATAATTTACTTTCAAAATTCGGTTTATTGTCTGCCTCTCCCTGTTAGAAGAAAAACTCCACAAGGGCAGGGATTATAGACTCACATGCTCTTCTCTAGATGAGCAGTACATAGCATATGGTAGACCTTCAATTAAAGGTTGTCAAATCACTTAATTGTTTGAGGGACTAAATAGGCTGGTGGCTCAAGGAGGGCTGCCTGGAGGCACCCAGGTAGGATTTGGTGAAAGAGCAGCCTGGCCAATACAGGAGTGGGAGGGCATGGGCAAAGCTTGGTGAGGGGTGGACAGGCCGACTCCTGGTGTGTGCAAGCTGCGGGCAGGGGGAGAGGGAGAGTGATAAGTGAATATGGTAGGTTCCAGAGGGAAAGCAGCAAGGTATCCTGGGCAGAAGCTGGAGAAGCTCAGAACTACTGTTGGGGCTGAGATGGGTTGGAGGTTGGGGGTTACGGGCTGTATGGAGCCTCTCTACCCTCCCCTTCCAGGAAAAAGGTCACCCTTCTGTACTGTTTCCCAGTTGGCTCCAACCTGGCCTGCCACAGCCACCTCGGGACAAGTTTTTTTTTGACGGCACCCCGAGGTCTCAGACATGGTACCAGTAGGCCATGAGAAAGTGCCAGGACAGGGGCTTGGGAGAAGTTGTCAAGGCCTGATAGCTCCCACAGAACTGTGGACAGGCTGACAACTGTGTGTGTGTGTGTGTGTGTGTGTGTGTGTCTGTAAATGTGCACACACATACAGACACACACACACACTCCTTAGCCTTGAGGGGAAGCAGGGGGAAAGCATTAGAGACAGAGATTGAATGTAGAAGAGAGTCAGAGACACATAGAGAGTGACAGAGATGAGAGGTTTGTGTGTGTGAGAGAGACAGAGACATAGGAAGGAGAAGGGGAGAAATAAACAGAGAAATGGGAGGGAGACTTACACACCAACAGGAAGAGATAGAAATAGAGACAGAAAGGGGAAGAAGAGTGAGAAAAAAGAGACAGAGACACACACAGAAACAGAGATAATACGAGAGACAAAAAGTAAGAGAAAAAGAGGCCGAGAGAGAGAAGGAGGGAAAGAGAGAAAGATAGAAAAATGAAACAGACAAAAGGAGAGAGGGAAGGAGGGAGGGAGAAAGAGAGAGAGGAGAGGGATAATGCCAGGAAAGAAAGAGAGAACAATATAGAGATTTAGAAACCGGGGTTGAGACAGAGGCAGAGATAGAGATAGAAGCAGAAACAAAGATGGACATAGAGAGAGGGAGACACAGAGAAACACACTAAGATCCAGAAGGTGGATACTTTGTAGTCCAGAGTCTCAGCGAAAACAAAAACAAATGCTAAAATGAAACAACACAAAACAATAGCAGCAAACAAACAAAACTCTGGTGTTGCCTAGTAAGCTGGGGCGATTCTATAGGTGAGGAGAGGTTTCTTCTGAGCAGACTGGCAGCCACAGCCTGGACCCATCCTAGGCTAAAATCAGTGCATGCACATAACACATACGCACCTGCTCATGCCCAGATACCCTCAGAAAGATACACAGACACCTACACACACCCTCACACAGACACCTAGCCTACTGCTATGGAGACCTACGGACAGCAGCCAGCTTACACATAGGGACCTTGCCTCGCGTGCACATGCACACAGTACATCTTGTATGAGGCCTCCTTCCCACAGGCACTGAATACCCTGTCTAAACACCAGCGCTTCCCATAAGTGTCCAGCAACTGACGAATGGATCAAAAAGATGTGGTTTATCTATATGATGGAATACTACATGGCAATGAGAAAGAATGAAATCTGGCCATGTGTAGCAACGTGGATGGGACTTGAGGATGTTATGCTGAGCGAAATAAGTCAGGCAGAGAAGGACAGATACCATATGTTTGCACGTATAGGTGGATTAGGAGGAACTTAACAGAGGACCATGGGGGGACGATAGGGGGAAAATAGTTAGGGAGAGGGAGGGAGGCAAACCATGAGAGACTCTTGAATGCTGAGAACAAACTGAGGGCTGATGCGGGTGAGGGAGAGGGGAAGGGGGGTGATGGGCATGGGGAAGGGCACTTGTTGGGATGAGCACTGGGTGTTATACGGAAACCAACTTGACAATAAACGAAGGAAAAAAAAAATTGAACACCAGTGCTTCCTCTTCAACAAAGGCATTACTGCCCCCTAGGGGACATTTTGGAAATTTGTAAGAGCATTTTTGGTGGCCACAATGCTGATGTGTAGCATGTGCTTCCAATATTCTGGGGTCCAGGGCAAGGATGCTGGCCATCCAGCGATCTCTGGGTCAGTCCCACACAGCCAACATATGTCCTAAATGCCCTAGGACTTTGGACTTGTAATGAATTGAACCTTGAATCTAATTGTATTTCACATATAAATACAAAATTCCCCCTAATTTAATATACCCTAAATTCTCCAGGAATATAGCTGTCAAGTAAATCCAGAGGTGATTGCACTTTCTTTTGGGGAGCACTTTCTTTGAGTTGTTCACTATTTCAGGAAATCTCACACCTAGGCC
>NW_027533394.1:28120-31949 GCF_008692635.1 Crocuta crocuta | reverse complement strand
TCTACCCTATAGAATTTCCTGGGGAGTGCCATGCCCAAACATTTACACATTGAAATACAAATTATTTTCTTATAAATCACGTTCCTTTTACTTATTTATTTGTATTAGAGTTAATACAATATGTATATTGCATAAAATACTATATGGATTTTCTTTTGAAATTTTATGTGCAGAGAGACTATATTATCTAAGAACTTCACGTCCTTATAGTAAGGGGGTGTTATGTGTTACATAAAAGAGGGTTTAGGTATGAGAGGGCTGAGAATTGCTCAAATACACAGACACACTCATACACATACACACACACACACNCAGTGCAATGGCCCATAAACCCACGATTATAACTCCCCTAACACACACACACACACACACACACACACACACACACACAGATGAACACTCAAATCCTGACAGATAGCTACATGTATGCAAACCCACTCACACATTGTTCAAATCCTCTCACACACTCAAGCTTTTGTGACACAGGCATGTATACAGTGGCATACCTATATCACCACATACAAACAGTTACACATGTTAACATTCAAAGTCACTTACATATGCCACCATACTCACATGCACTTGAACCCTCCCACATGCATATACACACAAACACACAAAGACATGTACACACAGACAGAATCCCCCTTAGATATCCACAGAAATATCTGCATAGAGAAAGAAATAGACAAGCAAAAAACTGTTCACATATACACACTTGTACATACGCTAACACACTCTAACACACAGAGGCCTACTGATCCAAACCCTTTCACACAGATTAGGCATATTCACCGAAACAGACATGTATATCCTGGCACATGTACAAACAGATACCCATTCATGTACACACTCCCTTATGCAGAAAAGTATACCAGTTCCCCCCTCCCCCCCACATACACCTTTTTGCAAGATGAAGTACAGCCAACCACAACGAGAAAAACCACCTGTACATAGAAACACACCCTTGCACACACAGAGATGTGTACACACACAAACATGCTCACATTACTTGATATACACACCCTGCAACAGATATACACCCAGAGACAAACCCACACATGTGCACAGACCAGCCAACTCCTTCAGGCACAGGTGGAAACATTAGCAGAGCTGCTTGGCTGCTGGGTACCTGCCACAGCAGGGAGCCAGAGCAAGAAGCCCTGAAGGGGTTCAAAGGGAGGTTGTAAATGTTTGGATTGCTTCCTGTTGAAACATCCCAGATAATCTGATTATTACTTTGATTGCCACTCTGGTTCATCAGTGAGGTTTTTTGGTTTGGCCAATACATGTACAACATTTGTTTTTCTTTTTAATTTGACCACATTTATTTTTCCACAACTTTTTTTCTATATGACTGTTGCTGTTGTTATTATTATATAGTATTAGGTATTCCTAAAGGGAATATAATTGTTTTGTTAATTGCCTTGATTGCTGCTTCTTCATAAAATTTTTTTCCTTTCTAGAACATTTCAGATATAAAAACGGAGAAAGAATCCTGCAACAAACTTCAGTGCACCCATTGCCCAGATTCACCAATGATCAACTCTTAGGGTCTTGTTTTGCTATAATCTCATCCATTTCCAGAGTATCCTGAAGTATATCTATTATACCATTCATCCATAAGTATTTCTAAAAGGACTCTTTTAAAAACATTAAAACAACATAATTTTAAAAAATTTTTATTACCTCTTGGTTTATTTNTGTATTTGAATTGAATTGATTCTTTAAAGGGAAAGAAAGGCCTTTAAGGCTTTGTTTCCAGAGTGCTGCTCTCTAAACAACACAAAAGACCTCAAATTTCTCTTAGAAATAGGTTTTCATCTTCTTGATCCACTCATCAATGAAATCTGGCCATGTGTAGCAACATGGATGGACCTTGTGGGTGTTATGCTGAGCGAAATAAGTCAGGCAGAGAAGGACAAATATCATATGTTTGCACGTATAGGAGGATTAGGAGGAACTTGACGGAGGACCAAGGGGGAGAAGAAGGGGGGAAATGGTGGGGGAAAGGGAGAGAGGCAAACCATGAGAGACTCTTGAATGCTGACAAAAACTGAGGACTGATGGATGTGGGGGGGAGGGGGGATGGGCATGGAGGAGGGCACTTGTGGGGATGAGCACTGAGTGTTATGTGGAAACTAATTTGACAATAAACTATTTGTAAAAAAAAAAAAAGAAATAGGTATTCAGAAGTGACAAAGATCTGCTGGCCCCTTCAATACTTCATATTCAAATAGATTCAATTTTTAAGATATTTCTTTTTCCATCAAAATGGACTTTTTGATTAAAGTTGGAAAACCAGGAGACTCACAAGACAAACACAGTCTCCTCTCGAAAAAATCTAGGTCTCCTCTCGAAAAAATCTGTCCCTAATTTAAGCAGTTTAATGTGGATTATCTCAAATTTGAATTCAGCTGCCAAATAAGCCCTCTCTTCCTAAGCCTGAATGTCTGATTTGCGTGGGAAAGTTATCAAAAGAAACTTCATTTCCCAGTAGGCTATGTCGGTCAACTGGCCACAAAACACTATCACACAGAGAAATATTTGGAGTTTTTAAAGCATCTCAAAGTGCAAATTAAGAAACCTGGCTCTTTTATGAGATGGTTAGAACATCCTTAGATAGAGCTCAACCAGCTAGTGACAGGGTTGCATGATTAACCAGTAAAGCTAAGATGCCTCTCGCAGTAGAATCTCACATGTTAGCAATCTGCCAGAAAATTGTCCACACCATATTAGAGACCAATGAGGTATAAAGAATAGAAAAGTGGTCACTTTCGATGATCGCTATTAGGAGATATAGTGATGGTGGGTCAAAGAACATTGAAATGACACTAACCCAGAAGGTTGTTGAATCAAAAGGGTTTTTCATTTTATATTGGTGAGTCTCTAGATGTTGATTAATTGTGCCCAGTTCACAGTACTAGTCAGAAAGACTGAAGAGAAATGCAAGAAGCATCAAAATAAACTAAGGTTGAAATATTCAAAGTGATACATGAATATTTTGAAATATCGTGGAAAGTCTACATTAGTCTGTAAATGGATGCTGCTGAGATGGCATGAAATTTACATCGGGAATTTGCTATGAAAATGCCAAGATTTGGGGCGCCTGGGTGGCTTAGTCGGTTAAGCGTCCGACTTTCGCTTAGGTCATGATCTCGCGGTTCGTGGGTTCGAGCCCCGCGTAGGGCTCTGTGCTGCCAGCTCAGAGCCTGGAGCCTGTTTCAGTCTGTGACTCCCCTCCTCACGCTGTCTCTCTCTCTCTCTCTCTCTCCTAGAAATAAATAAAACATAAAAAAAAAAGAAAAAGAAAAAGAAAATGCCAAGATTCGGACACCAAGGAGCACTCACCTATCAAAGTTTGCCTGTAGGTCTGATTTCCACAGTAAATGATACTAGGTAGATTCTATTAAATCCAAAGGACTACCCACCTGTGTGTTTGGTTTCTGTGAAGCTTTGATATCAGTACATTTTTCTATATTGTTCTAAACCTAAATGTATAAGGATTTTGTAAAAGATTTATGAGCTAAAAGAAAATTTTCAGCATTTTTTTGTGAATGATTCTCATTTGCCTATTTGATTTTTACTTGTTTCAACAAATGGCTCTTAGAATACATGAATAAAATTACATCAAAAAACTTTGAAATACTCAAAAATATATGAAGGCATACTGTCAAGGTTTATGGATTCGAAGACAAACTTCAAATTAGAAGAAGTGGGGTCATGAATGGTTCCCTGGGTGATAATTTAGTTGGTGTTATTAAGTTGAATATTAAAAAAGACTTATTAAGATGAGTAAAGCAATGTCTGTGTCTCCTTAGGGTAAAAG
>NW_027533394.1:27716-28023 GCF_008692635.1 Crocuta crocuta | reverse complement strand
TCATGGTTGTGTGTGTGTGTGTGTGTGTGTGTGTGTGTGTGTGTGTTTATTTTAGAAAGAGAGCACACGCAAGTGGGGGAGAGGAGCAAAGGGAGAGGGAGAAAATCTTAAGCAGGCTCTATGCTCAAGATGGAGCCCAATGTGGGGCTCCATCCCACGACTCTGGGATCATGACCTAAGCTGAAATCAAGAATCAGATGCTTAGGAGCGCCTGGGTGGCTCAGTAGGTTGAATGACCCACTCTTGATTTTGGCTCAGGTGGTGATTTCAAGGTTCATGGGATTGAGCTCCCCCCCACCCCCGCCCC
>NW_027533394.1:23050-27248 GCF_008692635.1 Crocuta crocuta | reverse complement strand
CCCTAATGTGCATTCTTTAAAAGATTTTCAACATCATATTTGATTGAAAGAAAAGAAAGAGGTGTTAGATTTAAAGAAGTATCTTACCTTTGAAGCACAAAATTCAAAGACTGAATTATCCAAGTTCTGATTATTGAGGAGAAAGAGGCTTTAACCAGTAAAAAAACAAAAAACAAAAAACTCTGATCACTTGCTGCCACCTACCCATTCAAGCAATTTCCTGTTGATGGTGACTACCAAGAGACAAAAGAGATCATTACCCATTACAGCAGAGAACCTGGGTAACCTGGGTAACCTGGGTCTCTGCCCGGCCATGGTAAAAACAAGTGAGTTAGAAAAGGGAGGTGAAACAGAGAGGCACAAACACGCAGTTGCACTAATAACAAGTTGCTGCATTTCTTAAGAAAGGTTGCTATGGTGTGAAAGCTTCAGAGAAACCAAAATGGTATCTGATGACCTCAAAGCTGATGCCTTGATGACCCGCAGAATCATGCAGCTATGTTTCATACACTCAAGCTAATTACTGAGGACATTAGGGCAAACTGTGCCTGCACAGCCTCCATGGAATGATCTTACCTTCAGCAACAGGCTTTCCAAGAACATGAAATGGCAGATCATGATATAAGTTTATATCCGTGTCAAAACTACTAACAGTTACTTGTTTCGTTTGTTTTGTTTGTATGTTTACCAAGAAACACAATTACTTGATGTAGAAGACCTAGGCTCAGCACAAAGTGATTTACCAAATCATAATGAAAATGTCCATAAATAAGTCAGATTACCATAAAATAAATAAAGGGAGTCATGATCAAAGGCTCAGAGGTGGGCATGAATGTTGACCACTACAAATCTGCATGAGTGAATAAAAGTTATGTTTCCAGAAGTGAGCTCAAGTGTGCTACAAAAAACTCCTGAAAAGATGTCATTTGAAGTCAATATTTAATAACTCCCCTAAAACTGTGCATTTTTGTTATTCTCATCACAATTTGTGTACTATAAAGAAAATCTACAGAATTTCTTTTCACCAAACCCCAGTACCCCTAAATCCTCTTCAGTTTATTCCAATGTTTCATATGGATGGTCCCCTTCTCCATGTGCCAGCTTGGCCATGCCCTAAGACATTCACATCTAGTCACACTGCATAGACACACTAGCACACATGGACAGATATGTGCACACAGGTGCATGTGTACATGGAGATTCAAATTTGCACTCGCATCCAGACTTACACCAACTGATAAGCACAATCAGGTGCATGTGTATGTGTACACGCACACACCTCCTCTTCTACACAGAAAGTTAGGCATGTGTGTAAGTACCTACCTACCAGCAAATTACGCAAAGATATAAAAAACACACACAAACATACACGTGCACACACACACAGATAACCACCCTTCAATAGAAATAGAGGCCTAGGCAGAGAAAAATTCACCATACAAATGGGCACATGCAGACACATATACATACAAACCAAATCATACGGACCTACATGTTTTCAGACACAATCATGCATATGCATAGATATAAGAACTGACATTCAGAGACAGGCTAAGTCCTATTCACAGACTATAAATCCAGGCCCTCCCCTACCCCAGACTCTTACATTACGAGATTGAAATCCACTGTTTTATACAAACCTTGCCCTGGTACACATACATTACACACATGGTACAGACACTCTCACACATACAGGCACATCACTCAGATTCACTGCTACACACACAGAGGAAGGCATATACAGAGCAATGCAGACTCACACACACATAGCCATGTAGCCACCAATGCTTATAAACACAGACAGACACAAACCCTCAGATGCACACACGCATTCACACCTATGCATTCACTTATACAACACAAATATATACATCTTAGTACATGGCCATATGGGCACAAATCTTTTATACACACACATCATCACATATAAACCTGGATACTAACCTTCCTATATGTATAGGCACAACAGAGATTCACATGCACACATTTACATCCTGACTACTACAGACCTATTTACGTATTCAGATAAAAACACACACAGGGCGCCTGGGTGGTGCAGTTGGTTAAGCATCCCACTTTGGCTCAGGTCATGATCTCATAGTTTGTGAGTTCAAGCCCTGCATCGGGCTCTGTGCTGACAGTGTGGAGCCTACTTGGGATTCTCTCTCTCTCTCTCTCTCTCTCTCCCCCCCTCCCCCACTTGTGCTTTCTCTGTCTCTCAAAATAAATAAACTTTAAAACACACACAAGCACAGGCGTGCTCATATATGCAGCATACCAGCAGTGCAGGTAATACCTGCACTCACATGGACACACATCATCACAGGTACAGATGTGTGCATTCATACACCTAGATGTACACTGGGAAATACATATGCATGGCCAAACCCCCTCCCTTGACCTCTTAGACACACACTTCCTTTCTCATACGCTTATGGTTTTATATATACATTGGGACACATATAAGTATAAAGCCAGTTTTACATAGAAACACATTCTCACATACACACAGAATCTGCTCACTCTCTTACACATACACATGGACACAGATAATGTAGGAAATATGCACATAGAAACTACTCCATTGCACTTGCCGATGAACACATACTATTACTTACACATCAGGCACATACAATAATTCTAGTACTAGGTAACACCTGATATGGCACAGAGGACTCACTATGTGCCAGGCACTGTCCTAAGCACTTTCCAAATATTAACTCATCTATGAGATCCTCACCCTATGAGATAGATAGTATTATTACCTCTACTTTACAAATATGAAACTGGGGCTTAGTTGAGATTAGGTGACTTGCCCAAAGCCCCACAGCTAATAAATGACAGAACTAGGATGCAAATCCAGAGCCTAGCTCCAGAGACCTTGCAGAGCTAACTGACTCACAGGGAGAAACACACTCACCTCACACACACATACAGATACACACCACTCTAGCACAAACACATGTACACACAAGCCATGTACCAACATACATAGGTACCAATAGCCACACACATGTAAGCACATACGTGCTCACATTTACAAACACTCTACCAGAGGCAAATGTGTCCCTGGGAAAGATATACACATTCCCACACACACCCACAATCACACACCCCACCCAGACACACCCACACTATCAAACACACAAAACACCCAGTTATACCACCTACACACCATCTGGACAAATCCACACTCACATGCAGATATACCCACATTCTCAGATATGTTCCCCACCCAAATACACCTAAATACTCTCACACACACTATCCAGATATACCCACATGCCCACAGCCCCACCCAGTGTCACACACCCCACTCAGATTTACCTATATCCTCTTTCACACACCACCCAGATATACCCTGTCTCTCATACACCAGCCAGAGAGAAGCCCACACTCCTTTACTTAGATACACACACAATTACACCCCAACCCAGATAGGTGCACATTCTCTTTCATATAAACACCATTCAGACACACCCACGTTCACTCACATACCCCATACTGATACAGCCACATTCTTTCACACACATCCTATCTAAACACACCCATCCTCATACACACACACCTCAAATACACCTACATCCAGAGGCGCTCCACCCAGCTACAGCCATACTTCTGCAAACTCCCAACTCCGTACACCCACATTCTCATCTGCAACATTCAAATATACTCAAATCCATAGAAGCTCCCAACCTAGAGGCCTCATATTTGACCCAGGCAAACCTACAATCTCTTTCACACATGGTATCAAGACATAGGCCCACAATGATACAAAAACCATTCAAAGACACTACACTTACACACTGCCAACCCAGATACTCACACTCACAAGTTCGCAGCCTAAGTACGTTCACACACACAGCGCCTACACATTATCCAGAGACACCTGCTCACACACAAATCCTATACTCCTATACATATACACCCATTATTTTCTCATGTTCTCTCTCTCCCTCTCTCCCTCCCTCCCCTCTCTCTCTCTCTCTCTCTCTCACACACACACACACACACACACCAAAAACAGTCCCACTCACAAAGCCCCACCCAGATACATCCACCCCTTGATACATATATATACACCATCCAGATTCATCCCAAATGGACCATCAAGATTCTCGCTCTCTCTCTCTCTCACTCTCTCTCTCTCTCTCTCACACACACACACACACACACACACAATCAACTATACATTCCA
>NW_027533394.1:16525-23025 GCF_008692635.1 Crocuta crocuta | reverse complement strand
TACTATCTAGATACACCTGCATTCACACACACACACACACACACACACACACACACACCCCACCCAGATATATCCAACTCTTACACATGCCATCCAGGTATACCATCCCAGACACTCCACTACCCAGATACATCCACACTTTCATCCTCTCCACACCAGTCAGATGCACTCACACTCCAAACACACTTTCCACCCAGATATGCCCCCAAACTCTCTTACACAACCCCATCCAGTTATACACACACTCACATACATGTCCAAGTACATACATACCCAAATACACAACCAAAGCTCTTACAACACACCATCTAGATGTACTATGCACTCTACCACCTAAATACATCTGTGCTTTCACCCACCCACCATTTAGATACACTCATATTCAAACACACTCTACCCACACTATACCCACACACTAATACAGACCCCAGATGTACCACTACACTCTCTCTCATACACCATCCAGATATATCCACACCTCACACACACAACATCCAGATACACCCATTCACACTCCCCAACTCAGGTAAACCCAAACACTTACAACTCATCCAGATACACCTACACATTCCTCCCACCAGATACTTCCATGCAGTCACACCCTCACTATATTCAGAAACACCTGTATTCTCTTTTACACATACACACAATCCAGATTTCCCTCTTTTAATCACCATCATCCAGAATATCCAAACTCCACACATACACACATATCTCATCCACATACTCTCCCACACACCAACGATAGATACCTCCCAATTATACATATACTCACATACACCCCCATCATCACTCAGATGTGCCCAAATTCTTTCTCTCACACACACATACACACCATCTAGATATCCATTTCACACTTCCATTGCCTAATAGACTTGTATGCCCACTCACCTACACACTATCCAGATATACCTATACTTAAATGATCCTACCCCAATACACCCATACTCCCTCATGCACACACTACCCCGAAACACCCACACTCTCATAGATACAGCTACACTATAAAACACGTACATAATCCAAACACCTCCTCACTCTCTCTTTCACCAGCCAGATACACCCATACACACATACTCCTCAAAAACACACATCCTCACATATATTCCACTCTCACTCATACCATACCCAATACATATCATACCATCCGCATACCCAGACTCTCACTGATACCATCCTCCACCCAAACAGGCTGATGTTCTCATAGCACTTCACAAACACACCATTTACATACACCTGCACTCATACTCACCCCTCCCAAATACAGCCAATGTCTCACATACATATCTTACCCAGAAGCACCCAGAGTCTCTTACATACACACAATGCAGATCCCTTCTCTCCCTCTCTCTTTTCATTCNACACACACACACACACACACACACACACACACACACACACCACTCTACCCAGATATAGCTTTACTCATACATACACATTGACATCTAGATTTCTGCCTTGACGGAATAATTTGGGTGCTCTCTATGAAAACCATTTACCAACCTTAGGCAATACACTACACCCACATTTTGTCCTGGGCCTTCAATGGTGGGGGGATGGGAAGAGAGATCTTTGTGTTTCAAGAAATTCTTTTCTAAAAGGTCACAAGGTCCCCTTCCCTAAGAGGACTTCAGTCCCTAAGAGGACATCAGCCATGATTAGTTCCCATTTCTTGAGTGTGAATGACAGGAATTATCCTGAGACACCCCCCCGCAAAAAGCCCAGCATATGGTCAAGGCCAAAGAGGCCCCAGAAGAGGGTCATGGATTGCTCAGATGTTAAAGCTTGCCATCCTGTAGGATGTCTACACAGAGCCAGCTATGGTCTAGCAGGGTGCCATTGATTCTCAGACATGCACATAAACACATGCTGGGGTGTACACACAGCGTCACACAGACTCTTAAGTACCCTCCTTTATCACTTTTTCAGTAATTAGGCTTATCAGGGTAGGCCCAAGGCCAAATCTCTCTGACACACACATACCA
Source organism: Crocuta crocuta (assembly GCF_008692635.1). Classification (NCBI taxonomy): domain Eukaryota; kingdom Metazoa; phylum Chordata; class Mammalia; order Carnivora; family Hyaenidae; genus Crocuta; species Crocuta crocuta. Next base: position 21,040 of record NW_027533394.1, on the reverse strand, counting down.
TCAGACAGGCACATGCACAAATACCTACACTTAGGCACACTCACATTGCACTTAGTCCTACATGTGCATTTCCACTTACCCTCAAACACAGGCATACATGCATGGCATACATTCCCGTGACATAATGCCCATGAAGGACATACATTCACTCACAAACACAGGTACACACACAGGCATACTTCCACATGTCCACAGATGGATAGACTCTACATCACACCCAAAGAGACAATGAACAAACATGACACACAGAGGTGAGCTCCCAAATGTATACACACACACACACAACCAGACATGACCACATAAACATTTTCATACACACTCACATGTGGGTGTACTCACACACAAAACACCCAGATGTGCACATGCTTGTCAGTGAGATGATGTATTCATATACAGACATTCTAACACACAGAGACATATACACACAACAGGGCATGTGTGCCTGTGACCATATTCACATACACATAGATATGTACATCATTCATTCCTATATGCACACAACCAGACATGGAGACACAAATGTACTTACAAAACACACTCACACAATCACAATAAGATATGCACACCATGTACATTCCCACATGTTCATACACCCTTATGAGAAGCTATGCAAACAAAAGAACATTCATTTATACTTATATTCTCAGAAAGACTTGCACACAAAGGTTTGTTCACACACACACATGGAAGAACAGTCATATATTCTCACATACTTGTACATCTGCACAAGAAGAATTGATAATACTTTTCACACACACACTCAAACACACTTAGAGACCAAAAGTGGCATGCACATACATTCACTTAACACTGTTCTAGAATACATGTTCCAGAATAAACACAAATACACATATACAAATAACTGGAACTACACAAAGTGGTACATTCATATACTTGTACATTCAGACTGGCACACACAGGCATATTCACACATACATATTTAGATGTGTGTGAACACATGGGCAAATATACAGACGTGTTCACTCAAATGCACACACAGTCATATGTTCACACCTGCTACCATATACTCACATATACACTCACAGTCACTCACAGGCATATCCATACTCACACATTCACTTACACTCAGAAATTCAAACAAAACACATATTGAAATATATGCATCAAATATTATGAAATGTAGTTACTCATGCATACCACAATCAGACTTGCACTCACACATAACAGTGTACCCACAAACACAATTAGACACGTACACAAATACATTCATTCACCTATGCACATAGCCATTTGCGCATATTATATACAGGCACAGACAACCCTCCAAAAGCCATACCCATATACATGATCAAATGTGTACACGTGGGCAAACCCCGAAATATATCTTCATGCACAAAACATGTATTCATACACTCCCCTCTACCCACACAATTAGTTCTTATACTCGTGTGACCATCTACATTAACAGTTTCCTAATCAGATGTGGACCCACAGGTCTGTCTACAGACAATATATACTTAAAACACATATACACAGACATACACATAATTTAAAATGCTGAAGAATCCACATGGGCATTAACACACTCATACATATACATGACAGACACACCCACACAGAAGCATGTTCACACACATACCCTCCCCTACATGCATGGACACACACACACTCACAAACACACCATTTAGATATACCTGCATTCATGCACACATAGGTGCACATGAATATACACAGATACAGCTAGACATTCACCCAACTGGGTATGCATACTTGAGCATTCTGAAACCCTCATACTTATATGTATACATGCATAGCATACATTCCCATGACAGTCTCTCCCCCCAGGGAGCACAGACTTTTGCTTGCTCACCACTGAAGATATTGTTGTGATTCCCAGTTGGGAATAGAACATAATTAGACATGTACATTCAAGGATAAATTGACACCACAAATATACACAACTAGCCATTCAACAGGCCTGTTGGCTCACAGAAACACAATCTCACTCAGCCTCAAAATCGAACATGCCCATTTGCTCACCCAGACATGCAAAGTCATACCCATTCCCTTGTACACACACAAGGCTACCCATTCATTCACACACTTGCACACACCATCATGTGACCTGCTCACATACAGGCTCATATACATCCACAAACACATAGACACACAGACTCACACAGTTACATATATATACCCACTCTCAGGTCCAGATGCCTCTAAACCACAGACTGGGTCCTCTCTCTTCCACACCAAATGCTTCTTCAGAAAAGTCTACTCCATACCCCAAAGCCCCACCTCTCCCTACCTTCACCATGAGATCTTCTGGGTCTCAGATTTTCTCCTCCTCCTCCTACCCCTCCCCAGGCCTTAAAGACCTTCCTCCAGCCACCCACCCCTCACTCAATGTCCCACCACATCTCCATGCCCAGAAGCCAGTCAGCAGACCCCACTGTCCCCCACCCCAGTCCAGGCTCTAGGTTAGCAAATCCCTGGGACCCGTCCCCCATCAGACTGGCTGCTGCATGGGCCACACCCCAGCTCTACCCGAAGCCCTGTGATCTCAGAAGCTTCAGCCTTGTTTCCAGGCCCTGCCAACCACTGACCACAGGCCAAACTCTTGCCAAGTCTACCCTCAACAGGGAGACGCCTACATCACCAGGGCCAGGAATGCTGCAGGCTGCAAGCCAGGCCTCCGCTAGCTCATGGGGGCTCAAGCCTCTGTGTGTGTGTGTGTGTGTGTGTGTGTGTGTGTGTGTGTGTGCATGCACAGACAGGGGCAAGTGCAGGGAAAGGAGACTGGAATGGAGTGGGGGTGGGAGGCTCTGCCCATAGCCACGAGTCATCACTCTCTACAAAGGAAGACTGAGAACACTGAGCTGCTCCTGCCTCTCCTCCACCCCCCAACCCCCATTCGCCTACCTGCTGTCCTCCCTAGATCTCTGCCAAGACCCTGGAGGAGAGGGGCCGGTCCCTCCTCCAAATAATCGATAATAATATTAATCATGAATAATCAGCGATATTGACCATGAGCTTTGCTGATACTGCTTCAGGGCCACTTCTATGCACATCCTTTATTTGTTTGCACGACCTCATTTAGTCACTACACACACATCCATGATGGGAGGGCTACCAGTCTCTTTGAAAGATGGGAAAACTGAGGTTCAATAAGTGGCACACTCTCACTAAAGTTGCAGAGCTAGTAGTTGGGGGAAGTGTCCCTGGAGAATCCATGTCCTTCATGCACTAGGCTTCCCTGCCCCTCCAAACATAGAGACCACTGGCCACTGTGCACAAGGCCATAAGGTCTGGGGGTCCCAGATACAACATGGGCATCTGAAGCAGAGATAGCCTTGGATGGAGGTTGGGACCCACACTGGGGTCCCTGCAGGTTGTGTGGCATGGTCCTTGCCCTCACAGAGCCACCAGGCAGCCTTGGGCCTGGACATGTTTCCCACCCCCACTTCACTTTCCCTACCAGTTGGGAATCACAGCAATATCTTCAGTGGTGAGCAAGCAAAAGTCTGTGCTACCTGTGGGGAGAGACTGGGGAAAGTAGAAAGGAAGGAAAGCAGGGAGAGAGGAAAGAAGGAAAGGAGGAGTGGGGGGTGGTCTGGGCTGGGTTCAGCTTCTCTGTCATGTCTACCCACCTGCCTGCTCACACACACAGACAGAAACACACACACTCTGCATGCAGGCCAAGGAACCTGGAGGAGAGTGGAGGAGGAGGGAGAGGGAGAGGGAGAGGAGGCAGCCGCAGGAGGCTGAGCCTGCCCAGGGTGCAGGCATCCAGGAGAGCACTGCCAGGCTCCCGGGCATGCCTTCCACAGCTAGCACACAACGGGACATTAACACAGCCTCATGCCCCAAAGCGACCATCATGATAAAAACAGATCCTGTGTGGGGAGTGGGGAAACAGGTGGTAGTTCCCTTTCTCATGGGACATTTGGGATTGGGGAAGGTGGAAATGGCTAGAGGACTCTCCAGGCTTGGGTGCCCAAGCAGTCCTTGTGATAGAACAGGGATGGGGGCAGGGTAGACACACTAACAGAGTCAGAGGGAGAGACAGAGAGCATGGCAGTGATGGAGACTCTGAAATATGTGTGGGGAGACAGAAGAGAAGTCTCAGCCCCCCATCCTTGCCAGAGGGATGCTGACTACTTACCTGGGCTCTCTCAGCAGGGCTGTCTTGGAATCCAGGGAGGGGACTCAAGCTGTCTCACCCAGGATAAATCACAGCCCAGGCCACATTGTGGGACCTTCAGTGATGTGGCGGCCAGTGACACTCCTGCTTCTGTTGCTGTGGATACAGCAGCTGGGCTGGTCTAAAACGCAGACATCAGGGGAAGCAAGCACCAAAGGGGTGCACTGGGCAGGGCTGGGGGCATTAAGGAATACCAAGTGGGCAGCACACAGCCTTGGGGTGCCCAGCTAGCTGTCAGGTGAGGGTCCAGGCAGGTGCTTCCCCCACTACACACTCGCACCCCCATCTTCACGCCACCTCCAAGCTGGGAGGGGGGCCAGCGCTGGCCCCTGCCCCCCGCCTGCCCGCCT
>NW_027533394.1:16239-16508 GCF_008692635.1 Crocuta crocuta | reverse complement strand
AAGACACGGTCCCCGGCCCCCGCGGGGCCTCTGCCAAGCCTCTAGCAGATGCTCAGGGGCCGGGGCTCCTCTCAGGGAGCACTCTGGCCATGGCCTGGGAGAGCCCCAGATTGGGGGGCTCTCGTCCAGGCTCACCCCGCTCCCCAGGCCTGGCGGGGATGGGGAAGAGGTGCAGGTCCACAGCCAGAGGCAGCAGCAGAGGTGGTGTTGGGGAGGGGATGGACGCCAGAAAGAGGGGGTGGGGTGGAGAGAGAGGCTGGCCTGAAAGC
>NW_027533394.1:15253-16127 GCF_008692635.1 Crocuta crocuta | reverse complement strand
AGGGGTCCGGGGTCGGATCTGGGCTGAGAGGTCCTGGGGAAGTTTCTCGAAAGCTTTGGGATGGGGGTGGGAGCGGGGGATGCTTAGAGCTCTGCAAGGTAGAGCTCATAACCTCATTTAGAATGGGTTTTATGGGGATTTTCCCAGCAAGGCCTGTGGGCTGGTAGGGGGAGAGAGGAAGGGACCTGCTCAGCTCTGAACAGCCCCTCTCAGGACACCTCCCGTGTCACCCCTACTTTCTCTGTGCCAGTAGACAGGCACACACTCATACTTAAGGCCGTGCTCCAGGACAGCAAAACAGGACAGGTGAGGAAAAACCTTAGTAGGCAGAGATCTGAGGACAAGGAAAAAATATTTCTGTCCTGAATGGATTCAACCGGGGCCAAATGATGCTTTAGTGGTTCGCTAATCCATAGCATTCCAAAACTCTGATTCTCTTGATATAAGCAATTTTCTTTTATTTGTTTCCTTCTCTCATCCATTGGCTCACCATTTCTTAAACATGGTTTTGTGCTAAGCCCTGTGTTGGGCACTGGAGATTCAGATGGCTCAGACTTCCTCCCTGCCCTTAGGAAACCCTTGCTGTGCTACCAGACTGTGGTCCTGCAACCCACTCACATCTGTCCCCGGAGAGCTTGTGAAATGTGGGTCTCCAGACCTACTTCCCAGAAATACTAATCCAGGAGGTTTGAGATGAGGCTCCAAAATCTGTATTTTGACAAGGCCCTCAGGTGGTTATTTTTATGCCTACTGAAGTTTGGACACAGTGCTTTGCAGAGGGAGAAAAACCCATGATTCAAGGATAAATTCGAAGTGGAAATTAGAATATATTTTGAACTGACTGATAATGGAAATATTACATTTGAAATCCTGT
>NW_027533394.1:5767-15230 GCF_008692635.1 Crocuta crocuta | reverse complement strand
ATGTGCTTAAAACTGGAGAGCTTTAAATTATATATTATTTTTTAAAAGGTGCCAAATCCATCTCAAAAAACTAGAAAAAGGAATTGAAAGGAAGTAGCAGGAGAGAACTAACAGATAAGAGTAGAAATCAATGAAATAGAAAACAGAACTCTAACAGAGAGGATCAACAAAGGTAAAAGTTGGTTCTTTGAAAAAACTAGAAAAATGATAAATCACTAACACTGATCTGGAAAAAATATATAGAAGGCACATAACTAGTATCAGGAACAAAAGGAGGAAGCACAATTTGGGTCACAGATACATTAAAATATAAGACAGTATTATGAAGAACTTTATACCAAACATATTTGAAAATTTTGATAAAAGTTTGATAATGGGAAAATTCCTGGAAAAATACAATTCACTAAAACTCACACAAGAAACCAGCTTGAATGTAAATAATCCCATAACTATTAAATAACTGAATTTATAATTAAAAAGCCTTCTACAATCTTCAGACCCAGAGACTGTCAATGGTGAATTCTACAAAATATTTAAAGACAAAATGCACCAACTTTCTAATTTTACACAAATTCCTTCAGGGAATTGAAGAAAAATTGTATGATCATTTCAATAGATGCCAAAAAAGCATCGTGACAAAGTTTACCAAGAATATAAGGAAAATGCTTTACTTGAATACATGTCATCTACAAAAAACCTATAGCAAATACCACACTTAATGGGAGATGTTGAATGCTTTCCATCTAAGATTGGGAATGAGACAAGGATGCCCACCATAACTACTTTTATTCAAATTGTACTGGAGTCCTGGTTAGTGCACTAAAGCAAAACACATACATATGGATTAGAAAGGAAGATATGAACGTACAACTTCATTAGTCAAGAAAATATGAAACAAATCAGCTCACTAAAATGATTAAAAAGAAAAAGACAATACTGAATGTTGCTAAGAGTGTGGAGGGCTCAGAATTCTCGTTCAATGTTGATGATAGTATAAATTGATATAGTCACTTTGGAAACTGCTTAGCAATATCCACTGAAGGTAATCATATGCACACACCATAACCCAGCAATCCTTTTAGGTATATGCCCAACAGAAATGCTTATATGTGTTTACCAAAAGACATACACAATAATGTTCCTAAAAGCACTATTTGTAATAGTCCAAACTGGAAATGACTCAAATGCTAACAACAGAAAAATGAGAAATGAATTGTGGCATATTCACACAATGGAATACTACACACCAATAAGAAAGAAATGCCCCACATCTACATACATAATGGATGAATTCTACAAACATTATGCTGAGCAGAATAAACTACACGCAAAGGAGCACCTGCTGTATGATTCCATGTAGCTAAAGTCCTACAACAGGTGAAACTAATCTATGGTGATAGACGTCAGACTCGAGATTGTCTTTCAGGTCTGAGTAGGAGGCCTGAGGAGACTTCTAGAGTGCTAGGAACGTTGTGTTTCTTGATTTCCATGCTGATTACATGGGTGGTTACTCAGGAACAATTCACTGAGAGCTGTGCATTTATGCCTGTTTGTACTTTTCTTTATCTGTGTTATACTTGAAGACAAAAAAGTTTTTAAAAATGAAAAAGTAAAATAAGCAGTCAGATTGTTTCAGCCTAATGAGGGGCAAAGGTGGGAACTGGGAGCTGTGGGAGCTCAAGGGAATCAGGGGCGGTGTGGGGAGAGCTGCTAATACCCAAGTTAAGTGTGGGAGAAGTGAAAGTGAGTTGGAAGAAATGTAAGAAAGAATACAGTGCAGTGGCTAAGAGCACTTACTCTGGCTCTAGGCTGCTTGGATTTGAATCCATGCCTCTTACCCTTCTTGCACCTCAAATTCCTTATCTGTTTAATAGGGTCATAATGGTGCTTACAGCATAGGGTTGTGAGGATAAATGAGGTAATATTTGTAAAGTGTTATAATAATGCCACGACATATAATTAGTACCATGCACATCCTGATTAAATAAAAAAAAAGGGGTGCCTAGGTAAGAGACACAGACTGTACAAAAGTTTGGGGGTCCCAGAAGGCAAGATGTGCTTGGAGCATAGTGAAAGCAATTTGCTGTGGCCCTGGTGAGGGATGTTACTCTGGCACAGGCCAGATCCTGAACGCCAGACTGAGGATCTCAGACTTTCTCTCACTTTCTCTCTCTTTTTTTTCAGTAGGCTTCACACCAAGTGTGGAACCCAACATGGGGCTTGAACTCATAACCCTGAGATCAAGACCTGAGCTGAGATCAAGAGTTGGTCTCTTAACCAACTGAGCCACCCAGGCACTTACAGCCACACTCTCACATGTTGAGTCATCTCCAACATACTAGGAATAGAAGAACTCTGCTTTCCTTCTGCCTGTGCCCCTCTGTTTACCTCCTGAGCAGGTGGAGAGAGAAACACATTTTTAGAGAATTTTAGAAGTTTCCTTTTTTCCTCTTGTTCTTTTCTCTGAAATGACAGGTCTCCACCACCAGGTGGGCAAAAACACCTTAGTGGGGCTGCTGTGTTCTTCTTAATGGATCCAGTCTGTATTGAATTGGGAGAAAGAGAGTCATGTTTTACACTCAGCTATGCTTTAAAAAGTTTAACATTTTTAAGTGTGAGATATAGTGTATAGATAGAAATGTACATAAGATTTATGCATGCAAATTAACAAATAGTTATAAAGTGAACACAGCTTAGCTCAAGAAATAGAATATTAACGGCATCCAGAAGCCCCTAACATTAAAGATTCTCCTATTTTAAAGAACAAAAAACACATTGCTATCATAAGGAACGTTCTACTTGGTGTCCAAACAGCTGGGAATGGTTTGGTACATTTCTCACTCATGTTTAACTGTCCTAGTTACTGAATCTAAACAAGACTTGTATCCCAGACTTGAATAAAAATGCTTCTTTCCAATTTATTCTACAGTTTTTCTTAGGGCTCTCATTCATTCTCAACAAACTTTAATTTTTAATGAACATTTCAAATATATAAAGCAGAGAGTAGCACGAGTGTACACATACACTCACCACAAAGATTGGACAATGAATAAGATTCTGCCATTTTTTTCTATCTTTTCCATTCTTTCTTCTTTTTGAAGTATTTCAAAGCAAATCCCAGATATCACATCACATTCCTATATGCTTCAGTACACATTTTTCAAAAGGACATAACTTAAAAGCCGCTATCCCATCATTACATTTAAGCATAGCAACAATTCCTTGTTAATGTCTAGTAATAAGCAAGTCCACAATTACCCAATTGTCTTCATGATGAAATGTCTTTTTACAGTGGGCTTGTTCTAATCAGAATACACTGCACTGTCTGATGTGTCTCTTGAGGGTCCCTTAATCTAGAACAGGTCCTCTCTTCCTGCTTTTTTGTGTGTCATGCTCTTGACTTGTTGCAGTTGTGCTATAGATGGATTCATCTTCTGATTTTATCTCTTTGCTTATTGTGGCATCATTTAACCTGTTCTTTACTCTTCATTTTTCCTGCATATGGAAGTTAGTTCTGAGGATTCTCTTGTGTTCAGGTTATTTATTATTATTATTATTATTGCAAGAACACTTCATAGGTGGTGCTGTGAGATTCATATTTCATCACACCAGGAAGCATATAATATGTAGTGGTCCTACTTTTAATGATAGTAATTCTCATCAGTGGGTTATGGTGGTAATAACCTGATCTCTTCATGGAAAATTTCCCCATCAATCGTATATCTAATAATCTCATCTGTTGATTATTGTTGCCCGAATCAGTAATTTTTCTAAAACTTTTCTAAAATTCTATCAATTTTCTACATTCTTATATAAGTAAACACTTTCCTTCATCAACTTGGGCTACTGTGTTATCTAAAATACAGTTAAGATAAATATGTAATTCTGTCATTACCGATGCCAGTTTGAGAGTAATTGATGCTCTATGGTCCCAATGGTTCAAATGAGGTTTTTTGTTTAGATTGTTTCTTTGTTTTTGCTTCTTCTTGTTTTTAGTGTCACTGTGAACCCATGGATTTTTAAAAATATATTTAGTGTGTTTCAATTCATTGTAATCATTATTCTGTTTGATGTTCAAATTACCTCTCATTTGGCCAGTCGGAACCCCTTCAAGTTTGTTCCTGTGCTTTTTTTTTCTTGACATTAGTGGGTTTTTTATTGTTTTCTTGGTTTCTAGTATTAAAAGATGTCTCAGGCTCATATTGAATATTTCCTGCTCCAGACCTGGAATATATTATGTTATGTTATGTTATTATGTTATGTTATATTAATAATACACTTTGCATTTCCCCCTTTCTTTACACAAAGGGCACAGCTTGGATATACTGTTTTACACCTTCTGCAGACACCTCTTGAGTGGTTATTATATTCCCAGCACTGGGCTGAGGAACTCAGGCAAGAGCAATTCCACTTATCACCATGTTCTTGTGCATTTTTCGGTATTACAGTTAATTAGGGCTGCTGCTGTTATCTCTGTCACTCAGGAGACAACGCTCCTGGGTGCCACCTCAGTGTGACTTATTTATCTTTAACTATCTTGCAGTAAGCACTGACAGTGACAAACACTTGTTCCTCAGCATGTCAAAACAATAAATATATTTTTAATTATACAAGTTATGCATTGAGAACACACACATTGTGAGACGCTTGAACAACACCGAAGTGTATGAAATAACAAGCCATTGTTTGCCCTCACGCTCACCCAATCCCACTACATTTGACTGAAATAATTATTCTGATGGTAGTTGCCAAATGGTGATTTTCTGATTCCATTATTCCTTCTACCTTTATCAATTCACACCCTGCAATAAGGAAGAGCTTCCTCTTCTCCTCCACTTATTTATTCGTTCATTTAGTTCTGTTATATGGATTTGTGGATTCTCATTTTATTGAATAGGTTATACATTGCAGTATTCATTATTTATTTTGATGCTCAAATTAACCCAGAATTTGATGGGGGGCGGGTATTTTCAAGCTTGCTTTTGTTTCCTTTTGATATGCCCCTAATTCTTTGAACACTTTCTTATTTTCTGGAACAGCAAGATGCTCCAGATTCATCTTGTACTTTTCCTGCCCCAGCTCTGGAATCAGCCATTTCTCCAAGATTTCAGCCTTGGTTCCTCTTTGTAGAGATACCAAGATATGGGTACTAGGTGTACTCACTGCTTCTAGGCCATTTCAGGGGACAGAACTAGTATAGAAATATATATATACACATATATACATATCTATGTATGAATGTATGTATATATAGAAATATATGTATGTATATATAGATACACATTATCTATCTCTCTATCTATTTATCTATCTATCTATCTATCTATCTATCTATCTATCTATCTATCTATGCAGTCTCTGTTATCATCTTAAAAATCATGAGTTCATCCTGGCACTCCAATTCCAATCTCAAACCACAGGGTTCATTCTGGCCTCCTCCTTTTCTATATTTCTAACTCCCTTCTCTAACAGTGAGAAACCTGGTTCTCATTATCCACATTGTATTTGCTTACTTGTTCAATTTTAGGAAACACACTCAGTAGTTTCAGAACTGCCAGACCACACCACTGTGAAAACTAAAGCTACTAAGGCTCAATATTTGTTTACAGTTATTTTCTGTTTTCCTCTTCAGTGTAGTTATATTATTCATTTGAAATAGGCTCATTTGTTTCTGTTTGTATTCCATTTTGCTTTCCCCCAATCATTGTTAGTTGGCTGATTAAAACAGTAAAATGATTTTAAAAGTCAAAACTGTACCAAAAAAAACAAAAAACCAAAGAAGTGGATATAATTCCCATCCCTATACCCTGCTCCCATCCTCCAATCCTTTTCATCACATTACCATTCATCTCCTGAGGGTAATAAATCCTACTAGTTTCTGGTTTACCCTGTTTCTTTTTGCACAAATAACACCGTATTTTTCATTTCTACTTCTTTCTTACACAAAATATAACATACTATAGATACTCTCTTGCACTTTGCTTTTTTTTTTTGCACTATTTGTTTTACAATACATCCTGAAAATGTATATACTTATAAAAACATTTTAGTGGTAAAATATAATACAGGAAAGCACATAAAACATACATTCATTTTTAAAAGAATAATTATATAAGCACCACACAGGTTCAGAAATAGACATTGTCAGGGGCACCTGGGTGGTTCAGTCAGTTAAACATCCGACTCTTGATTTCAGCTCAGGTCATGATCTCATGGCTCGTGAGTTCGAGCCCCACATTGGGCTCTGTGCTGACAGCTCAGAGCCTGAAGCCTGCTTTGGATTCTGTGTCTGCCTCTCTCTCTCTGTCTGTCCCCTGTTTGCACTCTGTCTCTTTCTCTAAAAAATAAACAAACATTTAAAAATTTTAAAAAAAAAAAGAGAGAAATAGACATTGTCAGCACCCTAGAAGTCCTCTGGGTGACTTTTGCCAATCATGGCTCCCTCTCCCTCATCCTGAATGTTATGGTATTTACTTCCTAGCTTTTCTTTTTTTCTTTATTTATTTATTGACACATAATTGACATATAGTTTCTTTGTTTTTCTTTACAGTTAATTTTGCCTTTACTTGAGGATAACACAAACACACAAAGTGCACAAAAATTATGGACAACTTGATGAGTTTTCACAAAATGAATATATCCAAATCAAGAAACAGATCATGACCCCAGAAGCCCCAACTGTGTCCCCTCCCAGTCACTTTCTACCTCAAGGTGGGCACTACTTTGACTTCTAAGAACATGGTTTACTTTTACTCTTTACATAAGTGGAAAGCTAATAGAGTGTATGCTTCTTTTATTTAATTATGTTTATGAGATTTATCCACTCCATTGTCTGAAGATAGTTCATTCTTATTGCTGAATAACATCCCATTGTATGACTACACCACAATTTAAAAAATGTTTCACATTGGGGCACCTGGGTGGTTCAGTCAGTTAAGCGTCCGACTTCGGCTCAGGTCATGATCTCACAGCTCGTGGGTTCGAGCCCCGCGTTGGGCTCTGGGGTGACAGCCAGCTCAGAGCCTGCAGCCTGCTTCAGATTCTGCACCTCCCTCTCTCTATGCCCCCCCCCCCGCTCTCTCTCTCTCTCTCTCTCTCTCTCAGAAGTAAATAAAATATTTTAAAAAATGTTTCACTGACATTGTTGGGAACTTGAGTTGTGTATACATAGCTCCTAAAAGAAAGAAAAAACAACTTGAAGATCACATCTCTATAGGTGAGACAGACAAATGAGGCAGAGTTCCAGAACAAGCTCTCCACAAGAGTTATACGTGTGGAGGTATGGATAGATGAACTTTGAGATGTTGGAGGTAAGTTTTGAAGGATGAGAAGATAGGATCTCTCTAAAAAGATATAGGGAGAGAAATAGAGACAGAAAGAGACAGGGAGCTTCCGGGAAGAGGGAGAGCATGGTGAGGATCTGGGAACTGGTAGCATCTGGGGAAGGCTGAGTCAGAAGGAGCTGCATTTAGAAGTGGAAGGGAGAACCAAGGTGGCAGGGTAGACTGGTAAGGCAAAGGATATGTCACAAAAGTCCTAGGGTACTAGGTTAAGAAGATGAGACTTTATCCCTTAGGGGATTGGAATGCTACTGAAAGATTGTTTTCGCTCCTCCTCATTCATTTTTTCCCTTTATTTTTATAGCAGGAGCAACATATGGCCTATTCTGCAGTTTATCCTTTTTTAATTTTTTAATGTTTTTTTAATTTATTTCTGGGAAAGAGAGACAGCATGAGCAGGGGAGTTTCAGAGAGAGAGGGAGGCACAGAATCTGAAGCAAGCCCCAGGCTCTGAGCTGGCTGTCAGCACAGAGCCCGACGCAGGGCTCGAACCCACAAACCGTGAGATCATGACCTGAGCTGAAGTCGGACGCTTAACTGACTGAGCCACCCAGGCACCCTTCCTATTCTGCAGTTTAGAAGGGTCTCTCTGGCCATGGCAGGAATGATGGTTTGGAGGGGGAAGAGCAGGAGGCAAGGAGACATATTGGTGGTTAAGAGTGAAAGTTCTGGAATCAGGCTTCCAAGTTTTGTCCAGCCCAGTTCTCTCTCCTGATCTCCAGACTCTCATATCCAACTTTCCACTCAACATGTCCATTTGATTGTCTGCTAGGCATTTTCAAACTCAACACAACCAACAATGAACTCTTGATCTTACCCCTACAACAGGCTCCTCTTGCAGTTTTGTTCTTATCACATTGGCAATTCCATATTTCTGGTTGCTCAGGCCACATTCTTAGAGTTATTCTTTACTCCTCTCTCTTCCACACCCCACATCCAATCCATCCTGAGGTCTACTAACCTATTCATTTGCATTTCCTAGATTTCATATAAATGGAATCATACAATATGTCAATATGTTTGCTGCTGCTGCTGCTGCTGCTGCTTCTTTTGGTCTGGCTTCTTTCACTCAAAGTAATTAGTTTGAGATTCATCCTTGAGGTTGCGTGTGTCAATAGTTCATTCCTTTTAGTGCTGAGTAGTATTGCATTGTATTTATATATGACGATTTCTTTATCCACTCACCCGTTGATGGGCATTTGTGTCATTTCTGGTTTTTGTCTATTACAAATAAAGCTGATAGGAAGATTTGTGCACACATCTTTGTATGGACATATGCTTTCATTTCTTCTGGGTAAATACATAGGAGTGAGTATTAATGTTTAATTTTGTAAATTAAGGTGTATGTTTAATTTTGTAAGAAACAGTTAAACCGTTTTCCAAAGGGTTTGTAGCATTTCATTCCCATCACCTGTGTATGAGACTTCCAGTTCCTTCGTATCCTTGCCAAACTTTTTATGGTCAGTCTTTCAAATTTTAGCCATTTTATTTATTTTTTCTTTTTTTAAATGTTTTTTATTTATTTCTGAGAGAGAGAGAGAGAGAGCGTGAGCAGGGGAGGGTCAGAGAGAGAAGGAGATACAGAATCCGAAACAGGCTCCAGGCTCTGAGCTGGCTGTGAGCACAGAGCCCGACGCGGGGCTTGAACCCGCAAACCATGAGATCATGACCTGAGCTGAAGTCGGATACTTAACCAACTGAGCCACCCAGGTGCCCCAAATTTTAACCATTTTAATAAGTGCATTGTAATACCATATCATAGTTTTGATTGCATTTTCCTAATGATTAATGACGTTGAGCATTTTCTCATGCATGTATTTGTCATCTGTACATTTTCTTTAGTGAAATGTCTATTCAGATCTTTTGCCCATTAAAAACATTGAGCTCCTTGATTCCTTATTATTGAGTTTTTCAGAGTTTTTTACATACTCTGGATACAAGTTCTTTATTACATATATACTTTACAAAAATTTTTCTCCCAGTCTGTGACTTGCCTTTAAATTTCATAACAGTTTCTTTTTGAAGAAAAAATTTCTAGTTTTGATGAAGTCCAACTTATCAATACTTATTTTATATCCATGCTTTTTGTGTCCTATTTAGGAAATATTACTAAACCAAAGATG
>NW_027533394.1:4485-5659 GCF_008692635.1 Crocuta crocuta | reverse complement strand
TTTATTGAAAGTATTATTCTTCCTCTTATTGAATTGCATTTATACTTTTGTGGAAGATTAATTAACCATATATATGACCTATTTCTTGACTCTTTTTCACTGATCTTTTCACCAATACCATATTGTCTTCATTACTATAGCTTGAAATCAGGTAGTGTAAGTCCTCTAACTTTGTTCTTTAAAAAATTATTTTGGCTATCCTAGATCTTTTGCATTTTCATATGAATTTTGGAATTGGTTTGTCAATTTATGCATCTTAGCAATATTGAGTCTTCCAGTCTGTGATCATAGGATATCTTTCTATTTATTTAGATTTTCTTTATTTTTTTTTTAAATTTATTTCTAGGAGAGAGAGAGAGACAGCGTGAGCAGGGGAGGGTCAGAGAGAGAGGGAGTCACAGACTCTGAAACAGGCTCCAGGCTCTGAGCTGGCAGTCAGCACAGAGCCCGACGCGGAGCTCGAACCCACGAACCGCAAGATCATGACCCAAGCGAAAGTCGGACGCTTAACCGACTAAGCCACCCAGGCGCCCCTAGATTTTCTTTAATTGCTCTTAGTAACATTGTGTTATTTTTGGCGCATAAGCCTTGCACATTTAGGTCAAATTTAATCTCTAAGTAGTGTGTATATTGTAATGCTATTATAAATGCTATTTCAAATTCCAATTGTTAATTGCTAGTATATAGACATGTAGTTGAGTTTGAATATTGACCTTTTATCTTGCAAACTTGCTAAATTCATTTGGTAGAGGTTTTTTTTAATTTTTAAATTTTTTAATGTTTTATTTATTTCTGAGAGAGAGAGAGAGAGAGAGAGAGAGATAGCATGAACAGGGGAGGGTCAGAGAGAAAGGGAGACACAGAATCTGAAACAAGCTCCAAGCTCTGAGCTAGTTGAGCTAGCACAAAGCCCGACGCGGGGCTCGAACCCACAAACCATGAGATCATGACCTGAGCTGAAGTCGGACACTTAAGCAACTGAGCCACCCAGGCGCCCCTTTTTAAAAGATGTTTAATGTTTATTTTTGAGAAAGAGACAGAGACAGAGCACAAATGGGAGAGGGGCAGAGAGAGAGAGGGGGAGACACAGAATCCGAAGCAGGCTCCAGGCTCTGAGCTGCCGGCACATAGCCCAACACAAGGCTCAAACTCACAGACCACAAGATCATGACCT
>NW_027533394.1:0-4470 GCF_008692635.1 Crocuta crocuta | reverse complement strand
ATTGGATGCCAGGCATTGTGAATTTTACCTGTGGGTTTTTGGTTTTTTATAATATTAGTATTAATTCCTTAAAGTGATTTTGAGCTTTGGGATGCAGTTAGGTTACCTGGAAACCATTTTATCCTTTTAAGGCTTGCTTTTAAGCATTATTATATGTGACCAGAACAGCCTTTACTCCATGATAAATTTTCCCATCTACTGCGGTAACAACTAGCTGCGAGATCTACCCAACACCCTGCATATTTTGAGGTTTTCTCACCTCTGGCAGGTTCGAAGATGAACTATTTCCATCTCTCTGTGAACTCTGGGGTTGTTCCATTCATTCTTTTTTGGTGGTACTTTTCCCTCACTTGGGTAATTTCCTCACACATATGAACTGATCAGAATTCAGCTGGAGACTCCAGGGGAGCTCTATGCAGATCTCCAGAGCATGCACACACTCTCTCCCTCTCTCTCTGTCTCCCCCTGTCTCTTTCTCTCTCTCTCTCTCTTCAGTTCCCCTCACCACCCCATGCAGCTCATATTTCTCTGTTACTCTACTCTCAGAATTTTCCTTGTCTTAACCTCCCTGAATTCTCAACTGTTTCCTCAACTCTGGGAGACCATAAGCCTCTTTTTGGGTTTCCGCTCCCTGCACTGATGCCTGAAAACCCTCTCCAGGCAGTAAGATGGGAGAAATTATACTACTCACCTCATTTCCCCCCTTCTCTCAGGTATCAGTGACCTGAACTGCCTGTTCAGATCCAAGAACTGTCTGTTCCAGTTTTTTTAGTTATTTTAAGTGAAAGGATAAATCCAGACCTGTTTTTCCATCATGACCAGATCCAAATCCTAAGTCAGTCTTTTAAAAAAAATTTATTTATTTCTTCTTGAGAGAGAGGTGGGGGAGGGACAGAGAATGCCAAGCAGTCACTGTGCTGACAGCAGGGCTCAAACGCACGTACGCTGAGATCACGACCTGGGCCAAAATCAAGAGTCAGATGCTTAAATGAATGAGCCACCCAGGCGCCCCCAAATTCTAAGTCAGTCTTGAATTAATCCTTGAATTAATTCAGTCATGAATGCTGTGTTACTAGGTTTGGCTATCTGTATCATATGACATGTGTGTGTCCTGTGATGAAGAGGTTCAAGGAAACTCCCAAAGTTATGTTAGTATAAGGGCATAACAGTTGTTGCTATCCTAAAAATTACCACTGTTTATGATAATAAGAATATTAGAGAATTGTGTGTAAAGTGTGTGGCATGTGGGCACCATTAAAAAACATCTGCTAGTAGAGGCAGAAGGGAATACTGTTTTAGGTCAATACACCCAGAGTCACAAGGTACAGACTTTGCCGTGGACTAGCAAGGGTATCTAACCTGTTGGTACATCAGTCTCCTTATCCACTGGTCTATTAGTAGAAGCTGGGTGAATGTGGGCTACTGCACCCATTCAAAGGGGAGAGTGCCAGGAAGGAAGCTGTGAAGGCTCAGCTGGGTCCAGGGGCAGAGGGTCCATAGAATATGGGATCTCAGCATGTCCCACCCAGCAGTGTAGGGAGAAGTGGATCCTGCTTGCATCAGCCCTGGACATATCCTGCAAGTGGCTAAGAGGTACCTTGAAAACAAGTGGCTCACTGAGACTGAGAGTACTCTAGATATCTAGTATTTCCACTTCTCTGTTGTGGGGACCATATTTGTTGCAGGGTCTTTGCTCAGCTTTGACTACCTTTATGATGACAGCAGCTACTGCTGTCACTGACACTACTGTGGAATAAGGCACAGCCAGGGTTATGGGCAGGAGCTGTGGGGCCAGACATACCCGGGAATGGACGCTGGTATCTCCCCTCCTGGCTCTGGTGAGCTTGAGTAAGACAGTTAGCTGATACATAGTATACATTACTCATCTGTAAAACAGTGATTAATAATAATAACCACCTCCCAAAGATGTTACGGCTACTAACGTAGTTAACTGATGGTTAAAATAGGCCATCTCTGGAAAGAATAATGACAAAAACAATAATGATGCTGGCTAGTGTTTATCACAAATTTATTCTGCATCAGGCGCTATGAAAACTCCTGGTGGGAGGGATTTATGGTGGGACTAATAAACTCCTCAGAAGTGCTCCAGTGGGTGTCCTTATGGGCGTTCGCCTCTGGCTGCATTGTCCAGCAACTCCTCCGATCATGCTCCTCCAGTCCCCCTAAGGGTCTCGTCTCAATGCTCACAGACCCAGCCCTGCACAGTGTCATCCCACCTCCTGATGGGACGCTCACCCCAGCTCCTCGTCTCAGAAAATCTTCCCTTGACCCCCAGCCCGGGGGGATTGCCCTGGAATCCGCACTCTGGGGCTGGAGCCTTACCCGGATCCTGGAGAATTTTCAGTTCCGCCCTAACAGGGACATTATTACAGCCCCCTGCGTGGTGGCAGGAAGGCCTCTGTCCTTCACGATGTTGTGCATTTGCAGGGAGCAGGAAAGGCCCTGGGTGGGTCCTCTGAGGCAGAGTTGGGGTGCTGGTTGATAGGACAAAAACAGGAGCGACAGGGTGTGACTGAGCCCCTGTGACTAGGGCTGGGGGAGGGGGCTAATGAGGCTCCCAGGGGAGAAGAGGACACCTGCTGGCTGGCAAGGGGAGCAGGGAAATTGTAGCAGAGAGAAGGGGTGAAGCAGCTGCCACCAGGAGCAGGGGTGTGGGGAAAGGACAGGGATGATCAGAGGGAGTTAAGGGGGTTGCCAGAGGCAGGGATACAGTACCCTCTCTCGGGGATACAGTATCCCACAGTGGGCGCTGAGAGATGGCAGAGTTGATGGAATCCACGACCTCCATTTGTGGATCTGGGATTCACCCTAACACCCCAAGGGACAGGATGCAGAAGTCACTAGACCCGATGTGACCACGGGGGTCTGACGGTGGTCATTCCCAGGATCCATCCCTGAGACGTCGCTCTCAGAACCCTTCAGTTTCAGAGACCTCCCCATCCCTGGGGTGAACCTGCCTAACTGATGACAGGGTGCTGACTGCAGACAGCGAGGGCTGCAAGAGCCCAGGCCTCTCCCCCTTAGGGCTGATGGAACAGAGACTCACTGTCACTGCCCACACAGCAGCCCTGAGCTAAAGATTTGTGGCTCTGTGTCACAGGGTGCAGCCTGCAGGCTCTGTGAGTGGGTGTGTGAGGCTGCTGGGCTGAAAGGGAGCTATTACCTCCACTAGGAATCCTCTCAGCCAGTGGAGTCTAGCTGTCACATGTGACATCTTTGAGCTGTGTGTGGTTGGGGTCTAGGGTGAGAGGCCTAGGAATGATTTGTGAGCCTCTATGCCAGGGTATGAGGTCTCTGAACTCTTTGGGGGAGTCTCTGTCCAGAGGGTGGGTCTCTGACATATTCATGTATCTGCATCTGAGAATGATTTTGGGAGGAAGGCAGGACGTACCTAACTCTCACAGGGCTTAGCACTAGGCCTGGGATTTCACATTTGCTGTGCTTCCCCCCATGCCTGCCATGCTGGGGATGAGAGCTTAGGGCCCCCATCCTCAGGGAGGGCCTTTCCTCAGTCATACACAGCCCCTAGGAGCCCATGGTAACAATACAGACTAAAGGAATACCTGCCAGCATTACTCCCATCCTTGCTAGGGGCCAACCACTGTGACAAACCTACGGACATGGAGTAACTCAGCTAATGCGCCCAAACTCCAAGGAGAAGGTCGCTATTTGCAGGTGAGGAGCCTGAGGTACAATGAGGAAGGGCAACCTCAGCTTATGTGGAGGGAGGAACTGGATGTAACTCTAGCTTTTTGAAGGAGGCAGGGGAGAAGTCAGCACAGCAAGGCTAGGTGGGGGCTGAGCAGGAAGGGGCAAAGCTGAGGTTAGTGCACAATCCCAAGGGCCCTATACCGGATTCACTTTCGGGATGTCTGTCCCTCTCTGGCGCTCTCTCACACACCCTGTTCCCGGGCACAATCCTTGATGCACAAACGTAGAGGTGGTGGTAGAAGGTAGAGAGGTGAGGGAAGTACCGCAGATGCACCAGTTTTCACAAAGC
Organism: Crocuta crocuta; assembly: GCF_008692635.1. NCBI lineage: Eukaryota > Metazoa > Chordata > Mammalia > Carnivora > Hyaenidae > Crocuta > Crocuta crocuta. The sequence goes on along the minus strand of NW_027533394.1, from coordinate 449 downwards.
CTCAAGAAAGCCTAGCGATTCCTGCCTCCGTTTCCTTCCTGGCCGCAGTTTTGGGCACTGAGATCGGCAGGAGGGCAGTCAAGGGCCCCTTGGAGATGGCGCCTTCCCTAACAGAAACAAAGATCCTGCTNAAAGATCCTGCTATCCCTCTGACTGATTACTGACAGTCGGTCACAGAGGCCTGACTGACTCACAGCAGGCCTCGGACACCATCCCGGTCCTCTACCCTTCCTGCCTCTATTCCCCTACTAGACCTATTCTGCGTTGCCCACGGAGGCACAAGCCAGCACAACGCACACCATATAAAAATCACTTTTAACAATCCCTATTACAATGGTGGCCACTGGCGGGAGGTAAATTTCAGCTCAGGAAGACTTTCTCCTTAGTCCGACAGAGCAGTGAGTTGGGGTCGCGCCAGGGCTTTGCCCTCCTTCCCCTTGGGTCCAGCC
>NW_027533393.1:0-3692 GCF_008692635.1 Crocuta crocuta | reverse complement strand
TCTCAAAATAAACAAACATTAAAAACTCTACATACAGTTGACCATAGAACAACACAGAGTTTAAGGGTGCTGACACTGCCCCTTGCTGCCCCACACAGACAAAAATCCATGAAAACTTTTGACTCCCCAAAAGCTTAAATGCTAATAAGCTACTTTTTAAAATATTTTTTTAAATTTGTTTTGGGAGAGAGACAGAGAACAACCAGAGGAGGGGTAGAGAGAGTGCGAGACAGAAACCCAAGCAGGCTCCACACTGGCAGCACAGAGCTGGTTGCAGAGCTCGAACTCACAAACCGTGAGATCACGTCCTGAGCTGAAATCGAGTTGGATACTTCACGGACTGAGCCACCCAACACCCCAACTATTAATAGGCTACTTTTGATGAGAGTCCTTACTGATTAGCAGTTCATTAATACATATTTTGTTTGTATGTGTATTTTGTTTGTATGTATTTTTTAAGTACTTTTACAAAAGAGTAAGCTAGAGAAAAGAAACTGTTTATTTAAAAGATCAGGAGTAAGAAAAAATATATTTTGAGTACTTCACTCTATTTATTAGAAATTAAGTCTGAATATAAGTGGACCTGTGTAGTTCAAACCTATGTTTCCCAAGAATCAATTGTAATCAGAATGGTCCCTTCCATTAAAAAACTATATATATCTATATGCTCCATTATCCTCATTTCATTAAAAGAATAACTAAGAATAAAAGAAGATCTTATTCAAGGTCAACACATTTGTGCTTTTAATTTCTTTGATCAATATGCTATGGTTTCCACTGTACCAACTTTTAACACATTGGTTAAATCTATTCCTACATATTTTATCATTTTTAAGCATATCAAGAATGGGCCAGTTCCCTTTTATTTTCTCATCAAATATTTCATTATTAGTGTATTCAGATGATATTGATTTCTTTATGTTTATTTTATGTCCTGCAACTTTATTGAAATTGTTTATTGTTCCAACGATTTTTTAAGTGAATCCTTGAGGTTTTCTTTTTTTTAAATTTTAAATGTTTTCTTTATTTTTGAAAGACAGAGAGAGAGACAGCGTGAGCAGGGGAGGGTCAGAGAGAGAGGGAGACGCAGAATCCGAAACAGGCTCCAGGCTCTGGGCTATCTGTCAGCACAGAGCCCGATGCGGGGCTTGAACCCACGAACCGTGAGATCATGACCTGAGCCGATGTCGGACGCTTAACCGACTGAGCCACCCAGGCACCCCAAGAGGTATTCTATATACAAAATCACAGCATCTCCAAAAGTGACATAGTTACTTCTTCTTTTCTGATTTTGATGTTTTACCCCTTTGTCTTGCCTACTTCCATTAGCAAGGACTTGCAGTATTATACTGAATGACGATGGTCAGAGCTCGCATCCTTGTCTTGTTTCTGAGAGGAAAAGCTTTCAGACTTTCTCCACTGAGGATAATGTTAGCCGTGGGTTTCTTGTAGATGGCCTTGATTGCATTGAGGTTTTTTCATCCTATGCTCAATGCATTGAAAGTTTTTATTATGAAAGGGTGTTGAATTTTGGTCAATGCTTCTTCTGTATTCCTTGCAAAGATCTTGTGATCTTTAATCGTTCATTCTATTAATGCAATACATTACATGAATTCATTTGCATATATCTAACCATTCTTGCATCCCAGGACTAAAGGCCACTGGGTCATAATGTATAATCCTTTTGATGTGTTCTTGACTTTGGTCTGATAATGTTTTCTTGAAATTGTTATGTTTATACTCATCAGAGATATTAGTCTGCAGTCTTCTTATAGTGACTTTATCTGGTTTTGGTATCATGATAATGCTGGCCGTGTAGAATGAGCTTTGAAGAGTACTCTTCAAGATTTTGGGTAGACTTTGAGAAGTATTGGTTTCAATTATCTTTTAAGCATTTGCTGGAGTTCACCAGTGAAGTCATCTGGTCATAGGGTTTCATTTGGGGGAGGTTTATGATATTTAATTCCACCTCCTAACTCATTTTGTTATAGTCATAATTTCTATTTCTATTTCTTCAAGAGTCAGTCTTGGTAGAATGTAGGTTTTGAGGAATTTATCCATTATATTAAGATATACAATTGGTTGGAGTATAAATCTTCATAGTATTCTCTTATGAATATTTTTCATTTCAGTGGCATCCACTGCAACGTGTCTTCTTTGAACGCTGAATTTCTTTTACTCCCTTTTCTGTTTTTCTTAGTCTAGCTAAAGTTTTATCAATGTTGATCTCTTCAAGGAATAAACTCTAAGATATTTTCAATTATTGTCTAACATTTTTCATTTATTCTGCCCTATAACCATGTTCCTCCTTCCACTTTCAACTTAGTGTATTTTGTTTTTTCCTACTTCCTTGAAATATAAAGTTAGGTAGTTTATCTGAGGCCTTTATTCTACACATCTCATGTTCATTGATTACAAAAGTAAATATTGTTAATATATTATTACTATATATTATAGCCCTCTATACATTCAGAGGAATCCTTATCAAAATACCAATGGGGACTACCAGGAAGGTGGTGAGTATGAGGACCCCAAGTTCACCTCATGCCATGGATACACCTAGATCACCCCCACACCAGTGGAAATAGCTCGGAAAGCGACCTGAAGAGTGGTAGCACAGACTCTCACTAGTTAAATGCACAGAAGAAGCCACGTTGAAATGGGTAGGAAGGGAATAGACATGGCTGTGAGCCAAAATGACCCACCAAGTCTGCCAGAGGGAGGGACACAGAAGGCAAGGAGAAGGGAGAGAAGCAGACCTCCCACTAGGTATCCCAGACAGGGCGCCCACACTGGAAAGATGAATCATCATAACATTTGGCTTAAAAATCACTGGGGCTTAACTACCAGAGTTCTTACAATCAGGGGATCGTCATACCTGGTATTTAAAATCAGGATATGGGGAGACAAGATAGCAAAGAAGTAGGGAGCTCCGAACATTTCACTCACCCCCATCTCACGAACAGAGAAGGCCTGAAGCCATAGGACACTGAACCGCAGGAGTCTGGTAGGAAAAGAGACAGAATCCACTATGAAGACAACCTCATAGGTGTGTGAGTGCGAACTTGGGGAAGATAAAAATGGGCCGGGACCGGAGACATGGAGGGAGGGAAGGGAGCCCCCTTCGCAGTGAGCTATGGAGACTCAAGGGGAAGAGAAAGAGTGGTTGAAACTGCTCATAGAACTGTCCCTGGAGAAGAGAAAAAGCTCAGCTCAGGACAGAGTGTGATCCTATTTCTAGCTGTGGCGCCGACTTTGGGCTGTTTTCCCCGGTCCAGGCAAGACCAGGAGAAACTGTTTCCCTGCTCTCCTGGCTTGATCCCTGGCTGGGAAGCAGCCCAGCCTGTGGGATTATATTTTGGACGGTATCAATAAAGCACGCAGACTAAGACCTGGAAACGAGGCGAGGCTTGGGACATAGAACACAGCCCACCTTGGCTATGCTTGTGGTACAGGGAGATGAGACCCAAAAGAGTGATTTGCAATGCTTAGTTCCACAAAGGACTGAGGCGCCGCCATTTTTCTCCCCACAACCACCAAGACGGGACCTCAGGGAATGGCTGAGGGACCACAGTGCAGGTGAGACATGCCTATATCAAACCACTCGCATTCCTGCTAGAGAGCTGGCTTTTTTGTTTGTTTGTTTGTTTGTTTTGTTTTGTTTTCCTTTTCTTTTTCCCTTTCAGTTTGCT
>NW_027533392.1:0-1362 GCF_008692635.1 Crocuta crocuta | reverse complement strand
TAAAGAAAATAAATAAATCATTTGGAAATATATTAAAAAATAACACGGATCTATAACTGAATAGAAGGATTGGTCTCACAGAGCCAGTTTAGACAAATGTAAATTGTCTAATCTTAGTGCTTTACATAAAGGGGTTCATTTGACTTCGAAAACTTTCCCTTTCTCTTATTGTCTAAAANGTATTGAAAAGAAGTCTAAGCCTAACAGAAATCTAAGATATAGCACCATTCCATTTATTTCACACATACATTCCAAGAAAATCAGGATGAATTTTATTTCATTAGGAGAAGGCACATTGTCAAAACTGCTACATTTCTTAATAGCTACCTCTCACTTAACCAAGCTATTATTATGGAGTATCCATTTTAGAATGAATAATATCACACTTTTCAGAAAGAAATGCTTCAGAAGATTGTAAGGTTTCTCAAAGTATGCAATGTTTAATTAAAGTATATGGTTTCAGATGAATAGAGTGGTCTCTATGACATACCGACTTTAAGTGTTCAACATTCCTAGATTACAGGAAGTTGGGGAATGACTGTTTCTTCATATATAAATCATAAATAACACAAATAATAAACGTAAGGTTTTATCCACTACTTACATCATCAATGTCTTCATCGTCATCTCCAATATCATCAAACTGGACTTCATCATCATCTCCAGGACCAAATGTATCTGTTTCATTGATTTTAGCTGAAGACAACANTCATCGTCATCTCCAATATCATCAAATTGGACTTCATCAGCATCTCCAGGACCAAATGTATCTGTTTCATTGATTTTAGCTGAAGACAACAATTAATATACTCATATACACATATTTAAGAAATTATTAGATAAACTTATTATTAAAAAGAACCAGCACACTTGGGTGACTCAGTCAGTTAAACCTCTGACTCCTGGGGCGCCTGGGTGGCTTAATCGGTTAAGGGTCTGACTTTCGCTTAGGTCATGATCTCGCGGTTCGTGGGTTCAAGCCCCACTCAGGCTCTGTGCTGACTNACTGCCAGCTCAGAGCCTGGAGCCTGTTTCAGAGTCTGTATCTCCCTCTCTCTCTGACCCTCCCGTGCTCACGCTGTCTCTCTCTCTCTCTCTCCTAGAAATAAAATGAAAACATTAAAAAAAAAAAAAGAAAAAAAACACCTCGGACTCCTGATACCAGCTGAGCTCTAGGTAAGGCTTCACGTTGCGCATGCTTGGGATTCTCTCCCTCTCCCTCTGTCAACACTCCCCTGCTCATACACACTTTCTCTCAAAAATAAACACATAAACACAGAAAAGAAGACTGATATAAAACACTGAAGTATATTAGAAAAATATTCTTAAAAATATTTCAATTCACCCAACATTTCAATATCA
>NW_027533391.1:0-717 GCF_008692635.1 Crocuta crocuta | reverse complement strand
GATCATGACCTGAGCCAAAGTCAGACGCTTAACCCTCTGAGCCACCCAGGTGCCCCGAATTTAGAAAATTCTTAAAACGAAGTCAGATATATACTAGATAGATAGAAACCAGTGGTACTGAAGACGATTCTACAGAAAGAGCAAAAGGAGTAGCTGAAGGTGTGTATGGGCTGCAGTTACAAAGAGGACAGGTGAGTGCCTGTTTCCAGGCCCTTTGCAGGTTCCACCCNAAAATATCAAAATAAAATACACATTTGAATTTGGTCATATTTAATTCTGCATGTTCATGTAAGCCAACAAAATATCCCAAGTAACATCTATGTTGTCATTTAGTTTCTATCTTGAGTTTTCATGTCATTCAGTTTCTATCTTGAGTTTTCATGTCATTCAGTTTCTATCTTGAGTTTTCATTTCTAAAAGTCTTACCGAACACAAAATACAGGTTGGAGAAAGGTGTATGGGATTCGGCAGAGATACAATAAACCCATTTCACTTGCCAGGAAAATCAAGTACCAAACAAATTCTTCACAGCTGAAAATGGCCAAGGAATTTTCATTTTATGGCAAGGCTTCTGGAAAAGTAATGCTGAAGGACTCATAATTACCCAAATGTCCCCTGTCTGTTTCAATACATATCATTATATACTATGGGACTTCTGAAGGGCAGAGAAACATACCCTGGCTAAACATCTCCATGCCATTAGTGCCGATAAGATGG
>NW_027533390.1:0-475 GCF_008692635.1 Crocuta crocuta | reverse complement strand
ACATGCAGAAGAATGAAACTAGATCCTTTTCTCACACCATACACACAAAAAAACCTCAAAATGGATAAAGAACCTGAACATGAGACAGGAAACCATCAAACCCTAGAGGAGAAAGTAGGAAACAGCCTCCTTGACCTCAACTGCAGCAATTTCTTACTTGACACATCCCCAAAGGGAAGGAAATCAAGAGCAAAAATGAACTATTGGAACCTCATCAAGATAAAAACCTGCATGGCAAAGGAAACAACCAATAAAACTAATAGGCAACTGATGGAAAAGATAGTTGCAAATGANTTGCAAATGACATATCGATAAAAGGGCTAGTATCCAAAATCTATAAGGAATTTACCAAGCTCACACCCAAAAAACAAATAATCCAGGGAAGAAGTGGGTAGAAGACATGAACAGACACTTCTCCTAAGAAGACATTCAGATGGCTAACAGACACATGAAATGATGCTCAGCATCCCTCATC
>NW_027533389.1:0-260 GCF_008692635.1 Crocuta crocuta | reverse complement strand
GGACCATCCAGTATACAAATTCTAGTATATTTGTAAGCTTCTCTTCCTTAAGGGGGTCTTAGCTCATCTTTCATCTTAGCATACCAGAAAAGAACTGAGGTTGAAATAATCAAGTGAATAATGTAAATCTTATAAAACTATGCAAGTTTTAATGAGCTTGTAAGTGGTTTAGAAAAGGAGTTTGAGATTAGGTTGCACTACCGCTAGTATTGGGAATCTCAGGTATATAATCAAACATGTCTTTGTTTCAATCTCTATAA
>NW_027533388.1:0-562 GCF_008692635.1 Crocuta crocuta | reverse complement strand
ATCACAAACAGAAACAATCTAATAGATAAGAATGTGCTAATAGCAAGAGACTTTAATACTGCACTTACAGCAATGAATAGATCAAAAAGACAGAAAATCACTGGACATGAATGACACATTGGACCAGATGGACTTGACAGATATNTATTTAGAACTCTACATCCTGAGGCCATGGAATTCACTTTCTTCTCAAGTACGCATGGCACATTCTCCAAGATAGATCACAGACTGGGACATAAAGCAGCCCTCAAGAAATATAAAAGAACTGAGATCATACCATGCACACTTTCAGATCACAATGCTATGAAACTTGAAATCAATAACAGGAAGAAGTCTAGAAAACCTCCAAAAACATGGAGGTTAAAGAACACCCTACTAAGCAATCAATGGGCCAATCAGGCAATTAGAGAAGAAATTAAAGAATATAGGGAAACAAATGAAAATGAAAATACAACAATCCAAAATCTATGGGATGCAGCAAAGCAGTCTTTTAAGAAAGTACATGCACTCCAGGCCGATTTCAAGAAATTAGAAAAAGCACAAATACAAAATCTAACAGTGC
>NW_027533387.1:0-470 GCF_008692635.1 Crocuta crocuta | reverse complement strand
GCCTCTGGGCCCCATGTCAGCAGTGTTCTCAGCTCTAGGACTCAGGCCCCAGTGGGACAGAGCCTTAGCTAGGGTTAGGGTTCCGTCCAGAGGGGTTGCCTGGGCAGAAGCGACACCAGCCCCATGATGTCACTGGAGGATTGAAGACCTGAGNCATCCACAGGTCTGGGTCAGCTAAAGGTTAATGGTTAAGCGAGGGTTATTTTTAGGGTGAGGGTTAGCTTTATGTTTGGTCTTAGTGTTAGGTTTGGAACCCAAGAGGCTTAAGGCGCTGAGTCTCTAGCAGCGCACTGCTCCACCAGGGGACTGAGTTGAGGGCGCATGGGACAGTGATAGTCTGACTTAGGCTTTGGGTTCCAAGACCAGCCTTATCTTTAGGTTAGGTTAGAGTCGGTCCTGAGGACATGACTAAAGCAGCTCCATCCGGGCTTGGAAAAGGCATGGTGATCCTCGAAATTCCATGCCGAATA
>NW_027533386.1:0-834 GCF_008692635.1 Crocuta crocuta | reverse complement strand
GGGGAAGAAGACAAATACTGCACGATTCCATTTCGAGGATGTATCAAGAGTGGTCAAAATCGGTGGGAGTTTCCAGGGCCTGAAGGGAGGGGGGAAAGGAGTCATTGTGTCATGGGTAGAGTTTCAGTTTTACAAGATGGAAAGACTTCCATTCCTTAACGGTGATGATGGTAGCCTAGCAGTGTTAATATGTTTAATGCTACTGAACTGTACACTGAACGATGCCTAAGATAGTACATTTGAGGTGATGTGTATTTTCCTAATTTTTAAAGAAATAACTATGGTGAAACTCATGAATGGTAGAGTTGGATTTAAGATTTCTATGTGGAATCAACTAGGGTTGAGGTTGAATCTGTTCTACTCTTTTACGGACGATGTCCTTGGCCTCTCTGCCCTTCAATGGGAAGGGAATGCATATATGCTCACGACTGTGTTGTTCTGACTTACCCATGAGAAAACATTCAGCCATTTCCCTTCCAGGATAGATCTGTCTCCTGTAAGAAGGTAAACTGGTTGTCATGTCACCTTCTGGGTGATGAGGGAACAAGATTTGCCTTAGGCTTTGATTNTGATTCAATTCAGGTCAATCATTTCCAGGCAAAATAAATCATTGTGGCTACAACAGAGATGCTGTCCTTGAGGGGTTCGTACTTTATTGATCCTAACAAGGAGCTACCTAGCTATACCCACATATATGCCTAGATTGAGAAGGAAGAAACCTCTGTTTAAGTCCTAAGGGTAAAACAAAGAGAGTCCCATGATTATTGAGCTAATGCTAGAAGAAATCAGTGCCAGAATTGCTCAGGGATATTTAGGTTTTATAGCTACACATAG
>NW_027533385.1:0-537 GCF_008692635.1 Crocuta crocuta | reverse complement strand
CTGATCCATGAGCATGGAATATTTTTCCATTTCTTTGTGTCTTCGATTTCTTTCATAAGTTTTCTATAGTTTTCATCATACTGATCTCTTATGTCTTTGGCTAGGTTTATTCCTAGGTATTTTATGTTTTTTTGTACAATTGTGAATATGATCGGTTTCTTGATTTCTCTTTCTGTTGCTTCATTACTGGTGTATAAAAATGAAACTGATTTCTGTACGTTGATTTTNTTGTACCCTGAAATTTTGCTGAATTCATGGATCAGTTCTAGCACACTTTTGGTGGAGTCTGTTGGGTTTTCTATGTAGAATATCATGTCGTCTGCAAAAAGTGAAAAGTTTGACTTCTTTGCCAATTCTGATGCCTTTTATTTCCTTTTGTAGCCTGATGGCTGATGCTAGGACTTCCAGCACTATGTTAAACAACAGTGGTGAGAGTGGACATCCCTGTCATGTTCCTGATGATTTCAGGAGGAAAGCTCTTTTTTTCCCCACTGAGGATGATGTTAGCTGAGGGCTCTCATAGATGGCTTTTATGAT
>NW_027533384.1:0-509 GCF_008692635.1 Crocuta crocuta | reverse complement strand
GCTCAGTTGGTTGAGTGTCCGACTTCGGCTCAGGACATGATCTCACGGTTCTTGGGCTCGAGCCCCGCATCAGGCTCTGTGCTGACAGCTAGCTCAGAGCCTGGGGCCTGATTCAGATTCTGTGTCTCCCTCTCTCTCTGACCGTCCCCTGCTCACACTGTCTCTNCTGTCTCAGAAAAAAAAAACATTGAAAAAAATTTTTTTGAAAGTAATAGGATGCAAAAATATACATCATGCTATTGGAAGTCAAAAGAAAGCTGGAGCAGCTATACTTAGAGAAACTGGACGTTAAAGTAAAGGCAGTAACAAGGAATTAAGAAGGGCATTATATAATGATTACAGGGTCTATCCATCAGGAAGAACTAATAATTACAAATGTCTACACACCAAATATGGGAGCACCCAAATATATAAAACAATCACAAACAGATTTCACAAATAGAAACAATCTTATGGATAAGAACATGCTAATAGCAGGGGACTTTAATACTCCATTTACAGCAATGGAT
>NW_027533383.1:704-1066 GCF_008692635.1 Crocuta crocuta | reverse complement strand
ATGCGCACTTGAGAAGAAAGTGAATTCCCTGGCCTCAGGATGTAAGGTTTTAAATACATCCGTCAGATCCATCTGGTCCAATGTGTCTTTCAAGTCCATTATTTCTTAAGTGATTTTCTGTCTGGTTGATCTATCCATTGCTGTAAGTGGAGTATTAAAGTCCCCTGCTATTAGCACATTCTTATCTATAAACTTGTTTCTGTTTGTGCTTAATTGTTTTAGAAATTTAGGTGCACCCATATTTGGTTAGTAGACATTTATGATTGTTAGGTCTTCCTGATGGATGGACCCTGTAATTATTATGTAGTGCCCTTCTTCATCTCTTGTTATTGTCTTTAATTTAAAGTCCAGTTTGTCTGATA
>NW_027533383.1:0-591 GCF_008692635.1 Crocuta crocuta | reverse complement strand
TAAATATATCCATCAGATCCATCTGGTCCAATGTGTCTTTCAAGTCCATTATTTCTTAAGTGATTTTCTGTCTGGTTGATCTATCCATTGCTGTAAGTGGAGTATTAAAGTCCCCTGCTATTAGCACATTCTTATCTATAAACTTGTTTCTGTTTGTGCTTAATTGTTTTAGAAATTTAGGTGCACCCATATTTGGTTAGTAGACATTTATGATTGTTAGGTCTTCCTGATGGATGTACCCTGTAATTATTATGTAGTGCCCTTCTTCATCTCTTGTTATTGTCTTTAATTTAAAGTCCAGTTTGTCTGATATAAGTATAGCTACTCCGGCTTTCTTTTGATTTCCTGTAGCATGATATATATTTCTCCATCCCCTTACTTTTAATCTGAAGGTATCTTCCAGTCTAAAATGAGTTTCTTGTAGTCAGCATATAGATGGATTTTGTTTTTTAATCCATTCTGCTACCCTATGTCTTTTGATTGCAGCATTCAGCCCATTTACATTCAGTGTTATTATTGAGATATGTGGGTATAGAGTCTTGTGTCCTTTGTGGAGTTCATGCTTGTGGTGGTGTCTCTTGTATCTTTGTT
>NW_027533382.1:0-797 GCF_008692635.1 Crocuta crocuta | reverse complement strand
AAAAATAAACAAAATTGACAAACCTCTAGCCAGACTTCTCAAAAGAAAAGAGAGAGCACCCAACAGATAAAATCACGAATGAAAATGGACTTCTTACAACCAACCCCTCAGAAATACAGGCAATTATCAGGGAACACTATGAAAAATTATATGCCAACAAACTGGACAACTTAGAAGAAATGGACAAATTCCTAAACACACTCACTACCAAAATTCACACGGGAAGAGATAGAAAATCTGAACAGACCCATAACTAGTGAAGAAATCAAATCAGTGATCAAAAATCTCCCAACAAATAAGAGTCCTGGACCTGATGGCTTCCCTGGGGAATTCTACCGGACATTTAGAACAGAATTAATCCCAATTCTCCTCAAGCTATTCCAAAAAATGGAAATCGAAGGAAAACTACCGGACTCATTGTAGGAAGCCAGCATCACTCTGATTCCCAAGCCAGACAGAGATCCAGCAAAAAAAGAGAACTACAGGCCAATATCCTTGATGAATACGGATGCAAAAATCCTCAACAAGATCCTTGCAAATCGAATCCAGCAGCACATAAAAAGAATCATCCACCAAGATCAAGTGGAATTCATTCCTGGGTTACAGGGCTGGTTCAACATTCGCAAATCAATCAATGTGATCCATCACATCAACAAAAGAAAAGATAAAAACCATAGGATCCTGTCAATAGATGCAGAAAAAGCATTTGACAAAATATAGCTTCCCTTCTTAATAAAGACTCTAGAGAAATTGGGATAGAAGGAACGTACTTGAACATCATAAAAGCCATCTATGAG
>NW_027533381.1:546-796 GCF_008692635.1 Crocuta crocuta | reverse complement strand
TGACACATTGGACCAGTTGGATCTGACAGATATATTTAGAACTCTTCATCCAGAGGCCATGGAATTCACTTTCTTTTCAAGTGCGCATGGTACATTCTCCAAGATAGATCACATACTGGGACATAAAGCAGCCCTCAATAAATATAAAAGAATTGAGATCATACCATGCACACTTTCAGATCACAATGCTATGAAACTTGAAATCAACCACAGGAAGAAGTCTGGAAAATCTCCAAAAACATGGAGGTTA
>NW_027533381.1:0-267 GCF_008692635.1 Crocuta crocuta | reverse complement strand
CAGAGATAAACAATATAGAAACAAAAAAAAAAAAAAGTTGAACAGATCAAAGAAACCAAGAGTTGGTTTTTTGAAAAAATAAAATTGACAAATCTCTAGCCAGGCTTCTCAAAGAGAAAAGAGAGAGCACTCACATAGACAAAGTCATGAATGAAAAAGGACTTATTACAACCAACCCCTCAGAAATACAATCAGTTATCAGGGAATACTATGAAAACTTAAATGCCAACAAACTAGACAACTTAGAAGAAATAGACAAATTCCTAA
>NW_027533380.1:0-902 GCF_008692635.1 Crocuta crocuta | reverse complement strand
ACATACCCTCCACAAATGACCCCTTATTTCATAATGACCTTTGCTCTGTCCTATTAGAGACCATGGCTTAGTCTATTTGTCTGATGTAAGCATAGCTGCCTGGCTTTCCTTCGGTTTCTGTTTGCATGGAGTATCTTTTTCCACACCAGCACTTTCAGGCTGACTGTGTTCCTCAAGCTGAAGTGAGTCTCGTGAAGGCGCCTTATATGCGTGTCTTGCGTTTCTTTCCATTCAGCCAATTATATCTCTTGATTGAAGACTTTGGTCCACTTATACTTATTTTATGTACTTAATTTATTTTAAAATTCAAGTTAGGTAACGTAAAGTGCAGTATTGGTTTCAGGAGTACCCAGAGAGTCATCATTTATATATCACACCCAGTGCTCTTCTCCAAAAGTGCCCTCTCCAATGCCTATCACTCACTTAACCCATCATTCCTTCCACACCTCTTCTCCAGCAACCCTCGGTTCTCTGTATTTAAGAGTCTCTTCTGGTTTGCCTCCCTGTCTGCTTTTGTCTAATTTTGCCTTTCCTTCCCCTATTGCATCCGTTGTGTTCTCAAATTCTACATAAGAGTGAAATCATATGATCTTCTTTCTCTGACTGGCTCATTTCACTTAGCAAAATACCCTCCAGTTCCATCCACGTTGTTGCAAATGGCAAGATTTCATTCTGTTTATTGCTGAGTAATAGTCCATTGTGTGTGTGTCTGTATCCTTTGTCTATTCATCAGTTGATAGACATTTGAGCTCTTTCCATAATTTGGCTATTGTTGATACCACTGCTGTAAATACTGGCGTGCATGCTTCCTCTAAATCAGCACTTTTCTATCCTTTGGATAAGTAAAGTGCAAATGCTGCATCATACAGTAGTTCTATTTTCAAACTTTTGAGGAATCTACA
>NW_027533379.1:0-733 GCF_008692635.1 Crocuta crocuta | reverse complement strand
AGAGATTGAATTCTAGGCTCCCTCAGATCATTTAGGTCATTCTCTGTAGGTCATGTGACCTATGGTCTTTGTTCTAGTTGATACGCTAGACAGAGTGCATGAGGTGAATAATAATCCTAGTCACTCTGGATTTATGCCAATGAACGAAGCAACTACAGATACCAGGGAGGTTGAAGAGGAAGATCTCCAGGGACTACAAAGGTAAAGAAAGCTTTTTGTGGAGGATGGTCCTGAACCATTTATTATTTTTCTCCATAGTCACTGTATTTACAAATATTGTACTTTTATGTAACCTAATGTGGTGGCACGGCCTAGCATAAGTGGGCAATTACAGCCCCTTCAGTAGAGAAGAGGAATCCCATAGGCCTCAGAATGAGTCAGGCAGAGAGACAAAATTGGCAGCTGCAGACTTCCTGCAGGACCACCCCAGGACAGGGACAGCATTTTGTTGTCAGCTATGACTTAACTGGAAGTCGTAGCCAAATTCTCAAGAGTTGCTTGGAGTTGAATCTTCTTTCCTTCATGAGGCCTGTGGGTGCTTCGTCCAACCACACCATCTTTGTCATTGTGGGAATGATCACATAAGGCAGTCATTATTTGCTGTGGGCGATTCTGTCCCCACCGTGAATAAGTGGAAATATCTGGAGAGACTGTTTGGATGTCATGAGTTGGCAGAGGGGTAAGGGCAGCTTCCTACTGACACAGAGTGGGTAGAGCCCAAGAATGTTACTAA
>NW_027533378.1:522-813 GCF_008692635.1 Crocuta crocuta | reverse complement strand
ACACAAGGCGGAGAGTCCCAAATATCACTACGAATAGGAAAATAATATAATCAAGGTCCCAACAAGAGAGACAAAGAGATAATATTCAAAAAACACTCTCTGAAAGGATAGGCACTGGAAAGTCGAAGAGTCTTCTTAAATATAGCAGCGCTCATAGATACAGAGAGCATAACAGGTCTTTAAAACCAACAAGAGCCGAAAGTGAACTAAAATGATGAAACGAAAGAGCTCTCCTCCAAAGGAACTCCAAGAAGAAATGACAGCTAATGAACTGCTCAAAACAGATATCAG
>NW_027533378.1:0-262 GCF_008692635.1 Crocuta crocuta | reverse complement strand
AAGAGACAAACTGATCCAGGAACAGGAAAGAAGAATTTGAGAGCTCAGCGATACGGTCAAATGCAACAATATCCATATCATAGGAATCCCAGAAGAGGAAGAGAGAGGGAAAGGTGCTGAAGGAATCCTAGAACAAATTATAGCAGAGAACTTCCCCGATCTGGGGAAGGAAGTAAATGTTGAAGTACAAGAGGCTCAGAGGAGTCCCCTCAGACAGAACTTGAATCGATCTTCTGCACGGCATATCATAGCAAAAATGGCA
>NW_027533377.1:0-813 GCF_008692635.1 Crocuta crocuta | reverse complement strand
CTTTCTTACACCATACACAAAAATAAACTCAAAATGCATGAAAGATCTAAGTGTAAGGCAGGAAGCCATCGAAATCCTCGAGGAAAAAGCAGGTAAGAACCTCTTTGACCTTGGCTGCAGCAACTTCTTACTCAACACGTCTCCAGAGGCAAGGCAACAAAAGCAAAAATGAACTATTGGGACCTCATCAAAATAAAAGTTTTCTTCANAAGTTTTCTTCACAGCAAGGGAAATAACCAGCAAAACTAAAAGGCAACCGATGGGAACAGAAGAATATATTTGCAAATGACATATCAGATAAAGGGTTGGTAGCCAAAATCTATAAAGAACTTATCAAACTCAACACCCAAAAAACAATCCAGTGAAGCAAGGAGCTAAAGACATGAACAGACACTTCTCCAAAGAAGACATCCAGATATTGAACAGACACATGAAATGATGCTCAAAGTCACTCATCATCAGCGAAATACAAATCAAAACCATCATGAAATACCATCTAACACCCATCAGAATGGCTAACGTTAAGAACTCAGGCAACAACAGATATTGGCAAGAATGTAGAGAAAGAGGATCTTTTCTGCACTGCTGGTAGGAATGCAAACTGGTGCAGCCACTCTGAAAAACAATATGGAGGATCCTTAAAATTTTAAAAATAGGACTACCCTATGACCCAGCAATTGCACTACTAGGTATTTACCCAAGGGATACAGGTGTGCTGTTTCAAAGAGACACATGTACCCCCATGTTTATAGCAGCACTATCAACAACAGCCAAAATATGGAAAGAGCCCAAATGTCCATTGATGGATGAATG
>NW_027533376.1:0-381 GCF_008692635.1 Crocuta crocuta | reverse complement strand
TTTTGAGAAGCCTGGCTAGAGGTTTGCCAATTTTGTTTATTTTTTCTNTCCAGACTTCTTCCTGTAATTGATTTCAAGTTTCAAAGCATTGTGATCTGACAGTGTGCATGGTATGATCTCAATTCTTTTATATTTATTGAGGGCTGCTTTGTGTCCCAGTATGTGATCTCTCTTGGAGAATGTGCCATGCGCACTTGAGAAGAAAGTAAATTCCCTGGCCTCAGGATGTCAAGTTCTAAATATATCCGTCAGATCCATCTGGTCCAATGTGTCTTTCAAGTCCATTATTTCTTTAATGATTTTCTGTCTCATTGGCCTATCAATTGCTGTAAGTGAAGTATTAAAGTCCCCTTTATTAGCACATTCTTATCTAGTAGCTTG
>NW_027533375.1:0-510 GCF_008692635.1 Crocuta crocuta | reverse complement strand
AATGTAAACTGGTACAGCCCCTCTGGAAAACAGTGCGGAGGTTCCACAAATATTAACAATAGAACTCCCCTATGACTAAGCAATAGCACTGCTAGGAATTTACCCAAGGGATATAGGAGTGCTGATGCATAGGAGCCCATGTACCCCAATGTTGATAGCAGCACTCTCAACAATAGCCAAANGTTGATAGCAGCACTCTCAACAATAGCCAAAATATGGAAAGAGCCTAAGCGTCCATCAGTGGATGATTGCATCAAGAAGATATGGTTTATCTGTATGATGGAAAATACATGAAAATGAGAAAGAATGAAATCTGGCCATGTGTAGCAACATGGATGGACCATGAGGGTGTTATGCTGAGCGAAATAAGTCAGGCAGAGAAGGACAGATACCATATGTTTGCACGTATAGGAGGATTAGAAGGAACTTAACAGAGGATCTTGGAGGAGAAGAAGGGAGGAATTGGTGGGGGAGAGGGAGAGAGGTGAACCATGAGAGACTCTTGAATGC
>NW_027533374.1:1301-1585 GCF_008692635.1 Crocuta crocuta | reverse complement strand
TAATATGTTCAATGAACAGAAAGACATGGGAAGTTTGCTTTTCTGCAAACTTTTTGAAAACAAGATGACAACTTTTAAAGTGATTGGCATATATAAGTGCGTCTTAAATGCTTATTACAAAATGAAATGAATATTGTGTTGTGGGATTTTTTTTCTGTATGTGGTTTGCAGTAGGACTTTTCATTTCATATTGTAACATCTGCAAGTAAAAAGCTTCCAGTAGTTTATCTTGACTATTGCCTGGAAGGAAGCTACTTTCCAGTCTACTCTATCATGGCGTCCAT
>NW_027533374.1:0-1228 GCF_008692635.1 Crocuta crocuta | reverse complement strand
ATCATTGCTTCCATATTCTTGGCTTTTCCAAAGACCTTCCTAGCCAAGAAATTTTGTTTCTTGGGGATACTGTCTTGCTCTTGGGTTGCAGTTAGGATCTTTAATTATAAAAGTCTTTGCTAAAAACAATGTAGCACTGGGGGGAGAGACAAGATGGCGGAGAAGTAGGGAGCGCCATACATTTCACTTGCCTCCATCTCTCAGAGAAGGCCGAAGCCATAGGAACCCTTACAGAATCCATGAGTTTGGGAGGAAAAGGAGACAGCGTCTGCTGAGAAAACCTTATAGCATGAGTGTGAACTGGGGAAGATAAAAACGGGCTGGAACCAGAGACACAGAGGGAGAGGAGGGAGACCCCTTTGCAGGGAGCCACAGTGAGTTGAGGGGAAAAGAAAAGAGCAGCTGAAACTGATCAAGGAGCTGTCCCTGTCCCTGAAGAAGAGAAAAACCTCAGCTCAGGACACAGAGGGATCTGGTTCCATGCTGTCCAGCTGACCCTGAGCAGGATGCACTGGTCTCAGGAGATCTCAGGAGAAACCGCCCCTCTGCTTGCCAGCCAGCTTGACCTGGAGGGGAAGTGGCTAGGTTGAAGCTCTTCTGGCTCAGCTCGATCCCCGGGAGGAGGCAAGAGTCTTGAAGTTGCTCGGAGGGACTCAGCCTGTGGGTTTATATTTCGGGTGGTATCAATGGGGCACACGGACTAAGATCTGGAAATGAGGCATGGCTTGGGACATAGAGCATGGCCCACCTTGGCTACGCCCATGGCACAGGGAGATCAGACCCAAAAGAGTCAGCTGCAACATTTGGTTGGAGAGGCGACTGGGGCGCCACCATTTTTCTCCCCACAACCACCAAGATGGGACCTCAGGTAGTAGCCCATAGAATGCAGTGGAGGCTAAGACCTGCCTACATCAAACCACGCCCATCCCCGCTAGAGAGCTGATTTTTTTTTCTTTTATTATCAGAGTCCAAGGCAAGACCAACATGGATCCACTGCCGTGATTAATTCTAGATCAATTCTTTCTATTCAGATATATTTTCCCTTGTCTCATTTGCATCTCTCCCCACTGCTGGACTGGGTGATCTGGCCATTGGTTTGCTTAAACAGTCACATTTAATCCATTCTCTAGATGTATATTCCACACCTCCACCACTACCTTTTTATCTCTCTCTCTCTCTGGAATAATTAGACTATATAGTTTCTCTGAGTAACATTATCTTCGTTTTT
>NW_027533373.1:0-873 GCF_008692635.1 Crocuta crocuta | reverse complement strand
AAGTAAGAAATTGCTGCGGTTGAGGTCAAGGAGGTTATTTCCTGCATTCTCCTCTAGAGTTTTAATGTTTTCCTGTCTCACACTCAGGTCCTTTATCCATTTTGAGTTTATTTTTGTGTATGGTGTCAGAAAGTGGTCTAGTTTCATTCTTCTGCACGTTGCTGTTCAGTTCTTCCAGCAACATCTGTTAAAGAGGCTGTCTTTTTTCCATTGGATACTCTTTCCTGCTTTGTCAAAGATTAGTTGGCTGTATATTTGTTGGTTCAATTCTGAGTTTTCTATTCTATTCCATTGGTCTATGGGTCTGTTTCTGTGCCAATACCACACTGTCTTGATGAAGACAGCTTTGTAGTAGAGGCTAAAGTCTGGGATTGTGATGTCTCCTGTTTTGGTTTTCTTCTTCAGTATTACTTAGGCTATTTGGGGTCGTTTGTTGTTCCACACAAATTTTGGGAGAGTTGGTTCTAGTTTTGAGAAGAATGCTGGTGCAATTTTGATTGGGATTGCACTGAATGTGTAGATTGCTTTNCTTTAGGTAGTAATGACATTTTAACTATATTCTTTCAATCCATGAGCATGGAATATTTTTGCATTTCTTTGTGTCTTCTTCAATTTCCTTCATAAGTTTTCTATAGTTTTCATCATACAGCTCTCCTATATATTTGGTTAGGTTCATTCCTAGGTATTTTATGTTTTTTGGTGCAATTGTGAATCGGTCAGTTTCTTTCTTGATCTTTCTGTTGCTTCATTGTTGGTGTA
Organism: Crocuta crocuta; assembly: GCF_008692635.1. NCBI lineage: Eukaryota > Metazoa > Chordata > Mammalia > Carnivora > Hyaenidae > Crocuta > Crocuta crocuta. The sequence continues at coordinate 114 of NW_027533373.1, read as the reverse complement.
TGAAAATGCAACCGATTTCTGTATGTTGATTTTGTACCCTGCAAGTTTGCTGAATCCATGGATCAGTTTTAGTAGGCTTCTGGTGCAGTCTGTCAGGTTTTCTATGTAGAGTAT
>NW_027533372.1:0-486 GCF_008692635.1 Crocuta crocuta | reverse complement strand
TAAGTTCCTTCTATCCCAACTTTCTCGAGGGTCTTTATTAAGGAGCGATGTTGTATTTTGTCAAATGCCTTTTCTGCATCTATTGACAGGATCATATGGTTTTTATCTTTTCTTTTGTTGATGTGATGTATCCCACTGATTGATTTGCAAACGTTGAACCAGCCCTGTAAACCAGGAATGAATCCTACTTGATCTTGGTGGATAATTCTTTTTATGTTCTGTTGGATTCGATTTGCAAGTATCTTGTTGAGGATTTTTGCATCCATATTCATCAAGGATATTGGCCTNTCTCTTTTTTTGCTGGATCTCTGTCTGGCTTGGGAATCAGAGTGATGCAGGCTTCATAAAATGAGTCTGGAAGTTTTCCTTCAATTTCTATTTTTTGGAATAGCTTGAGAAGACTTGGTATTCATTCTGTTTTATTTTATTTTATTTTTTTTAATTTCTAGGAGAGAGAGAGCGTGAGCAGGGCAGGGTCAGAGAGAG
>NW_027533371.1:248-561 GCF_008692635.1 Crocuta crocuta | reverse complement strand
ACAAGTCTTTAAAACTAACAAGAGCCAGAAAGGTAACTAAAATGAAAGAAACAAAAGAGCTCTCCTCCAAAGAAACTCCAAGAAGAAATTATAGCTAATGAACAGCTCAAAAGAGATATAAGCAGCATAACTGAACAAGATTTTAGAATAATAATGGTAAAGTTAATAGCTGGGCTGGAAAAAAGCATAGGGGACATCAACAAAACTATGGCTACAGACAGAATGGAATATAAAAATAGGCATGAAGAATTAAACAATGTGATAAATGAGATACGTAATAAATTAAAGGACTCCAATGCACGGATTGAAGAGG
>NW_027533371.1:0-212 GCF_008692635.1 Crocuta crocuta | reverse complement strand
CTCCAATGCACGGATTGAAGAGGCAGAAAGGAGAATAAGTGATTTAGAAAACACCATTATAGAAAAACAAGAAGCTGACAAAAAAAGAGACAAACTGATCCAGGAACAGGAAAGAAGAGTTTGAGAGCTCAGCAATACGGGAAAACGCAACAATATCCGTATCATAAGAATCCCAAAAGAGGAAGAGAGAGGGAAAGGTGCTGAAGGAGTCC
>NW_027533370.1:0-1503 GCF_008692635.1 Crocuta crocuta | reverse complement strand
TTTTCTGATGGATATTTAGGCTCCACACAAATGAAATGAATCCTAGTTTTAAAAGTTTTAAAAGTTTTAAAAGACTTGCTGTATGTTGAAGGAGCATACCACCCCACCTGCAAAGTGCAAAGAAATAGTTCTGAAAAGCCTGAAAGAGTATGCACATCATTTTTAAAATTCAGGATTTTAAAGAAGTCACTCAAACCATTAAGCTGAAAGAACAAAGAAGTTCCTTGACTACACATGACACAGAATAAATCTTTAAAAACCATGAAACACTCTAACCTACAGCAAGCAACAACAATTTTTAAGAAGAAAAGCCTTATTTCTAGTGTTATTATAGTATTCAGGATATTCATTTATTAACAAAAAATGAAACATGCAAAACAAGAAATTCACTGAAAAAGAAGAAATTAGTAGACTGTCCCTTAGAATGCTAAACACTGGCTAAATAGGAAAACACAGAAATACATTCCTATTTGTTGATTTTTGTTAACAGTAAGTTTAAAATTACAAATAAAAATTGTATATAGACAAGTAGATAGTTGATAGATACATAGATAGATAGATAGATAGATAGATAGATAGATAGATAGATAGACAGATGTACAACTTTGTCTTTTTATATTGTGTAAAGATCACCACAATCAAGCTAAGCACAAGCTACAGTCAAGCTAGTTATTGGTTTGTCAATTTTGTCTTCATAAAAACTTATGTTTTTATTGTTTTTTTCTATCCTGCATTCTTATCCAGTCAGATAAGTGACTAGCTCTTGATCTCAGCTCAGATGTTTATCTCAGGGTTGTGAGTTCAAGCCCTATGTTGTGCTACATGCTGGGCATGGAGCCTACTTAAAAATGAAAAAAGAAAGAATGCCAAAAAAGCCTCCACAAAACTGCATTCAAAGTCCTCTTAAGCCAGGATTCAAAAATAGATATGAACTGGAAGAAGAAATAATCAGCAAATCTGAAGGTAATATCATGGAAATAATTGAATCTTAGAAATGGATAGGTATTGAGGAATGAGGATGAGGACGCTGTGTGTGCTAATGGGACTGGTGAGACCCAGTAACCAGCTTACGGAGCTGCCTGTCAAACTTGTCCGGAATGAGGTTTGTTTTGGCAGACCTGACCCTAAGAAACAGAAGGTGAGTCTGATCACCTCCCAGAGTTGCCCCAATAATTCCACAAGGGACGAGGAATGAAGCCACAACTCTAAGGTGTTGACTATAGGGTAGTGAGTTGGAGTCGCTGTGTCAATGTTAGTGAATGAGACAGACAAAGAAGATGTTCCTACCTGACCAAGGGCCAAAGCAAATGTTGAGTCCTTATTCAAGGTTCTGTGGCAATTCATACAGCTTAAGGCAGCATCAGACTTCCTTGAAGTCTGGAATTGCAACTGAACCCATCCATGCTAAGAGGCACCTGAAATAACTCTGGAGAGACTGACCAGAAATGGACAAAGTGTGCATCCTTCCCAAACTGGTCCCCCGCCTTCCTCTATTTTCCCCTT
>NW_027533369.1:0-509 GCF_008692635.1 Crocuta crocuta | reverse complement strand
CATTTAGGAGTATTAATTATCCATGTTAATGGGAGTGCCCGAGGAACTTAAGCTGTGGCCACTAGTTTTCCGACGGAATGGTTACAAAAGCCCCCATGGGAGAGAGAAGATCCCTTCCCCATATATTAATAGGAATACTAACAATATAAAAGTGACAAAANTGTTTTTCCATTATGGAACTGGCATTGTAAAGGACGAGCACTTTTCCAAACATCTGCAATGGAGCCCAATCCTGTCAACATTAGAGGGCTTTTTTCTTTGTTCCAATCCCGGGGCCACTGTTGAGAGGAAATGACTGAAACATCTGCCCCTGTGTCTATTAACCCTTCAAAGTTCCTTCCCTGTATGGTCAAGGAAAGAACAGGGCGAGAATCCTTAATAAGCATTTCCCAAAATATATGTTGCCCAGTACTTCCAAAACCTCCTGACCTTTCAATAGGAAGAGCAGAAAAAGGAAAATAAGGTAAGAGAAGTATTTGTGCTATATGTTCTCCAGCCAACAATGAAAG
>NW_027533368.1:0-563 GCF_008692635.1 Crocuta crocuta | reverse complement strand
CCTTCATAAGGTTTTTATAGTTTTCATCATACAGATCTCTTATATCTTTGATTATGTTCATTCCTAGGTATCATATGGTTTTTTGTGCAATTGTGAATGGGATCAGTTTCTTGAATTCTCCTTCTGTTGCTTCATTATTGGTGTATAAAAATACAACCGATTTCTGTACATTGATTTTCTCCCCTGCAACATNCTGAATTCATGAGTCAGTTCTAATAGGCTCTGGTGGAGTCTGTCGGGTTTTCTACGTTGAGAATCATGTCGTGTGCAAAAAGTGAAAGTTTGACTTCTTTGCCAATTCTGATGCCTTTTATTCCTTTTTGTTGTCTGATTACTGATGCTAGGACTTCCAGCACTATGTTAAACAACAGTGGTAAGAGTGGATATCCCTGTCACATTCCTGATTTCAGGGGGAAAGCTCTCAGTTTTTCCCCGTTGAGGATGATGTTAGCTGAGGGCTTCTCATAGATGGCTTTTAGGATGTTTAAGAAGTTCCTTTTATCGTGACTTTCCCGAAGGTCTTTATTAAGAAGGGATGCTGTGTTTTGTTAAATGCTTTTTCT
>NW_027533367.1:0-1262 GCF_008692635.1 Crocuta crocuta | reverse complement strand
TTAAAATAAAAAACAGTCTTGCAAACCTTAATTTTTCCACACATGGGTTTGCAAAATTGTAAGTTTTGGCATGAGTGTTTCAATTATTCTGAAGCCAAATCCACTGAGACACTGACAATAAGGACAAGTAATGTATTTCTCTATTACTATATGTTTCATTAAAGCAAATTTTTATGCCATTATCCATTGTTATATTTTGAAGCATCGAGAAAAGTGACTGACATATAGTGGGCTTTCAACAAATTTTTATTGAATGAATGAATAAATAAAATAACATATCTTATTTTTCTTGCCATAACGATTTACTTTGTAACCCAAATGAGGAACTATTTTTGATATATTCACTATTAGGTCAGGTAAAAAGTCTATACTGTGCTATGTTATTTATATATATGCTATATATGGAGACAAAACCCTTTGGTTTCTTAAAAATCAAATTGGAAGGTATCCACTGCTTCTTTCTCAATACAGAATTAGAAATATTCCCAGTTTTATTATAGCAAGAATCTAAATAAACAATAACCTGAGGAAAATATAAATAAAATAAAATTCTCTCTAGACAACAAAAATAATTGTCTTAAATTTTCACTGATATATAAGGAAGATTTCTTGGAACTGGTGAGATAGATGAGTTTTTTAGGATTCTTTTAGTCCTGAGTCCATTTTCCACAACAAGGAAAATGCCCAAATTTATCCTTCCATGTTGACAAGGTAAGAAGTACGTTAGAAAGTAGTATTCCCACTAGGGAATTTGTACAGCGTTTCTTGCCAAGACGTGTCTACTGAGGTTCATTATATGTATGAAGAAAATCTCCCACAGCTTTATATAAAGAGAAAGAACCATTCCTTAAAAAATGTTATTGGTTTCCACATATAAACATTCTCAGGATCTTTCAAATCAAAAGGACAAATTTATATTAGGGACCTAGGATACGATGTGACGCCACTGAACACAGAAAGAATATTCAATCCTTATCTCTAATGAACACTTAGTTCCTTTGGAAAGAAAATATCAAGTCGATTTGTAAGAACAGAGAGCATGACCATTAAATAGCAGAAAGGCAAGGTAGGTGTTGTATGTGGGTGGGAGTGATCTCTTCAGCTTCATGATTTTATCCTTTTTCATTTCCATGTGTGTTGTGACCTCTCTATGCAAAGTTCTGTACTAAAAATATATGTAAATAAATTGAAAACTTTTACAATGCAACATCATTATGACTCAAAACATTAAAACACGTTTGCTTTAATGAAGAATGATATAG
>NW_027533366.1:264-2680 GCF_008692635.1 Crocuta crocuta | reverse complement strand
ATTTTGGGTGCAATTATAAATGGGATTGTTTTCTTAATTTCTCTTACTGCTATTCCATTACTGGTGTATAGAAATGCAATAGATTCCTATACATTAATTTTATTTCCTGTGACTTTACTGAATTCATTTATCAGTTCTGGCAATCTTTTGGTGTAGTCTTTAAGGTTTTCTCTATATAGTATCCTTGTCATCTATAAATTGTGAAAATTTTACTTCTTCCTTACCAATTTGGATGCCTGTTATTCCTTTTTCTTGTCTGATTGCTAGGCAATGGCTAGGACTTCTACTGTGTCGAATAAAAGTGATGGGAGTGGACATCCTTGTCTTGTTCCTGACCTTATGGGAAAAGCTCTTAGGTTTTCACGGGAAAGCATAAATTATTTCAAGTGTCCCAGCCTCATTCATGTTAGAGTCTTTGCCTTGAGGATACTGCCTGTGAATGAACGAAAGAGAAGTGAGTACCCCTTCTCCCGGCCAAATGTTTTTTTTTAATGTTAAAGTCTTTTATTCATAAGACTTTAAAGCCAGCAAACTCAGTACACATTAACATCAATCTAGCATAGGAGATGAGGAGTGGGAGCTCACATTTGTTAATGGATCACTCTCTCAGGTGATCATGTGTTCAGTGTGAACTCCCATAGTCCTTGGAGCACGCCTTCCAGGTGGCCATTATTACCCCATGAAACAGAAGAACTTGATAGTCTCCCTACTATAAAATAAAACCAGTGCTTTCATTGTCTGAAAGAGAATGTATGTGTTTAAATCACATATTAATATGTGTGGAGATAATTTCAGTGCAGGGACGAACCTGCATCCCAAAAGACTGTGCTGCATGTGAACTATACATGAATAAATCACGTAAAGTGTAAGACATAACACACATACATGTCTGTTGGGCCACATCCACAATATCATTTAAAAATTCAAACTTTTGGGGCACCTGGGTGGCTCAGTCAGTTAAGCGGCTAACTTTGGCTCAGGTCGTGATCTCATGGTTCATGAGTTTGAGCCCTGTGTTGGGCTCTGTGCCAACAGCTCAGAACCTGGAGCCTGCTTTAGATTCTATGTCTCCCTCTCTCTCTGCCCCTCCCCTGCTTGCGCTGTCTCTCAAAACTGAATAAACATTTAAAAAAATAAAAAATAAAAAAATTTCAAAGGACACTAGGCTAAGACAGAGGGTTCAATTCTTACATTAATGCTTATGAGCTTTGTGAAGTTGAACAAGCCATCTTACTTCACTGAGCATCAATTTCCTTACCTATGAAGTGGAGATATAATTTATGATAAAATTTCCCATATCACAAGGTAAAAGTAGATGGTAATGTGAATGTATTTTAAAATTTAAAGTATGCTACAAGTGCAAAGTGTTGTAATTTAGTTCAAGTGCTCATGTTTGCTACAAGTCCATATTAGCCTTTATGGAAAGGAAGATACTTTCAGCCTTTTCTGCAATATTCCTTCTCCTTTAAAAATTAATGTAAATCTAGAAAAATTTAGTGTTTCTTTTAAAAATTCAAGTTAACAAATGTTTTTAAAGTGAATTAATGTATACATTTGCTATATTTTATTTTTAAATTTATGTATTTGGAAATACCTATGAAATTTCATATTCTTTTATCAGAGTCCTACACTGAGGGAAAAAATGTCTCAGGGAGAGGTCATTATCAAGAATTAAATAAGTGTGAAATCAGGTGCCTTCAATCAGTAATTCAATCAGAAATGTATGAAGACTGGACTCAATAGCATACCTCCCAGGGTACTTTATAGCAAAGGAATGGATCCAATGTTTCTATAGAAGCAACACTTAAAGCACATTTCATTTTGAACCGCTTGCACCATAAGTAACCAAATAGGTTCAGAATATCACTTAAAATTGAAGCTATGGACTATTTGAATTACCAAGGTCTAGAATCTAATAATATAGTTTTAAAAATTGCTTTGGAAAATTGTTCCACACATTGTCAAGAGTCACAGACACCTTGTAGGTGCACTGTCCAAGAAGAGATAGTGATACTTGGATAGAGTATCTGTTGGACAGAGATACTGTCGACCAGTCACATTCATGGAATTTGTAATGGGTAGTGTTGGGCCTATTTGTGGAAATCCTTTCCTAAAATGGTAATCACCAGCTCCATTTGGTTGTGAGCCCCTGATGTACAGATATGGTACTAACAATGGGTGCTCAGTGAAGGCACAGTGGGTAGAAGGAAGAAATGATTTCAGTCTATACCAGCTTCTGTGGGGTCAACTGGGAAGAAAATTCTCCCCAGATCACATGCCAAAGGTGAACAGAAGGGGAGGGAGGGCAACATGGGAGAAGGGATAAAGCAGGCAAACTCTCTGGGATATTTGGTCACAGTGTAGGCAAAGCAAGGGGCACCACATATATCCTTCCTACCCACTTATGCTTGTGGAC
>NW_027533366.1:0-229 GCF_008692635.1 Crocuta crocuta | reverse complement strand
CTGGCCAAACCCCAGCCAGCCTGCCACTTCCTCACTAGTTATGCATGGCAGTCTCAGTTACTAACATCCTGTCATGTTTTCAGATTGCAGGTCTTGGTTTGGGGTTCAGGAGATCTGATTGGTATATTCAGAACTGACTTCTGTCCCTCTGAGCATCTTTGTAATGTTACTTTACTTTTCAAAATTTTAAAGTCCTTCATAGATTTTCTTCCTCATCTGGCTGCAGGTG
>NW_027533365.1:0-805 GCF_008692635.1 Crocuta crocuta | reverse complement strand
TTTTGCTTTACTTCTTGCTATTGAATTGGCAGAGGTTGCCCCAGCAGCTGGATATGTGGGAAAACAGCCTATACAGTACTCCCTTCAGGGTGGTCAGGGTCATATGTGCTGGGAACTATTCGCCCATCCTTCTTCCTACTCCCACTTGCAGAAGGAGAACATCTAGGAGTTCAAATATATGGAGATAGGAAAGTTCAAAGAAAGCGGCGTGCCTTGCAAATTGGCAACTGGAAAGATGATATGGCCTCCCNCAAATATATGGAGATAATTCATTATTACGGCCCTGCTACGTGGGCCGAGGATGGGTCTTGGGGCTACCGCACCCCCATTTATATGCTAAACCGCATAATTAGGCTACAAGCAGTTGTAGAAATTATAACCAATGAAACTGCTAGGGCTCTTAATTTACTTGCTAAGCAGCAAACCAAAATGCGCAATGCAATCTACCAAAATCGCCTGGCCTTAGATTACCTGCTTGCTTCTGAGGGTGGTGTTTGTGGAAAATTCAACCTGAGCAACTGCTGCCTACAAATAGATGATGAGGGAAAAGTCATAGAGGAGATCACAGATGGAATGAGAAAAGTTGCTCATGTCCCAGTCCAAACCGGAATGGTTGGAACTCCAGGGAGTTATTTGGAGGATGGTTTTCATCTTTCGGGGGATTCAAAACCCTCATAGATATTGTCCTCCTAATTCTGGGAGGATGTTTGATCTTACCTTGCTTGGCTCCCTCGATTATATGATCAGTCTTCAGTCTCACTGAGACTATGGTTGAGAGAAAAATGGCTGCTCATGTAATGATGTT
>NW_027533364.1:0-570 GCF_008692635.1 Crocuta crocuta | reverse complement strand
TTGTTTATTTCTGCCCTGATCTTTATTATTTCTCTTCTTCTGCTTGTTTGGGGTGCTCTTGCTGCTCTGCTTCTAGTTCGTTTAGGCACGCTGTTAGATTTTGTATTTGCACTTTTTCTAGTTTCTTGAGATAGGCCTCGATTGCAATGTATTTTCCACTTAGGACTGCCTTTGCCACATCCCAAAGAGTTTGAATTGTTGTGTTTTCATTTTCTTGCCACATCCCAAAGAGTTTGGATTGTTGTGTTTTCATTTTCATTTGTTTCCATATATTTTTAAATTTCTTCTCTAATTGCCTGTTTNCATTCGTTATTTAGTAGGGTGTTTTTTATCCTCCACACTTTTGGAGGTTCTCCAGACTTTTTCCTGTGGTTGATTTCAAGTTTCATAGCGTTGTGATCTGACAGTGTGCTTGGTATGATCTCATTTCTTTTATATTTATTGAGGGCTGCTTTATGACCCAGTATGTGATCTGTCTTGGAGAATGTGCCATGCACATCTGAGATGAAAGTGAATTCCATAGCTTTGGGATGTAGAGTTCTAAATCTATCTGTCAAGTCCATCTGGTCC
>NW_027533363.1:575-811 GCF_008692635.1 Crocuta crocuta | reverse complement strand
CAGTTCCAGTAGGCTTCTGGTGGAGTCTGCTGGGTTTTCTATGTATAGTATCATGTCTGCAAAAAGTGAAAGTTTGACTTCCTCTTTGCCAATTCTGATGCCCTTTATTTCCTTTTGTTGTCTGATGGCTGATGCTAGGACTTCCAGCACTATGTTAAACAGCAGTGGTGAGAGTGGACATCCTTGTCCTGTTTCTGATTTCGGGGGGAAAGCTCTCAGTTTTTCCCCGTTGAGGA
>NW_027533363.1:0-222 GCF_008692635.1 Crocuta crocuta | reverse complement strand
TTTTTTTGCTGGATCTCTGTCTGGCTTGGGAATCAGAGTGATGCTGGCTTCATAAAATGAATCTGGGAGTTTTCCTTCACTTTCTATTTTTTTGAATAGCTTGAGAAGAATGGGTATTAATTCTGTTTTAAACGTCTGGTAGAATTCCTCGGGGAAGCCATCTGGTCCTGGGCTCTTTTTGTTGGGAGATTTTTTGATCACTGATTCGATTTCCTCACTAGT
>NW_027533362.1:0-459 GCF_008692635.1 Crocuta crocuta | reverse complement strand
AAGCTTTTTATCTTGATGAGGTCCCAATAGTTCATTTTTACTCTTAAGTCCCTTGCCTTTGGGGATGTGTCAAGTAAAAAATTGCTGTGGTGGAGGTCAAGGAGGTTGTTTCCTGCTTTCTCCTCTAGGGTTTCGATGGTTTCCTGTCTCATATTCAGGCCTTTATCCATTTTAAATTTATTTTTGTGTATGGTGTGAGAAAATGANATGGTGTGAGAAAATGATCTAGTTTCATTCTTCTGCATGTTGCTGTCCAGTTCTCCCAGCACCATCTGTTAAAAAGGCTGTCTTTTTTCCATTGGATACTCTTTCCTGCTTTGTCAAAGATTAATTGGCCACACATTTGTGGGTCCAATTCTGAGTTCTCTATTCTATCCCATTGGTCTATGTATCTGTTTTTGTGCCAATACTGTATTGATGATGACAGCTCTGTAGTAGAGGCTAAAGTCTGGGATGGTG
>NW_027533361.1:345-672 GCF_008692635.1 Crocuta crocuta | reverse complement strand
TTAAAATGATGAACATGTGTTGAATTTTGTCTAATGTGTTTATGACACAATTAATGATAGTGTAGATTCAATTATTCTCTCTGTTAATGTAGGGTCTCACATTCATACATTTGTATATGTTGAAGGATTCTTACATCCCAGGGGTGAATCAACCTGAGTTATCATGTATGATCCTTTCAATGTTCTGTTGGATTCAGTATGATCGGATTATCAAGGAATTTTGTATGTACATTAATCTGGGATATTAGCCTGTAGTTTCCCTTCTTGTGGTGTCTTTCTTTGGCTTTGATATGAGAGAGTTGCTGTCCTCATAAAATGCATCTGGGA
>NW_027533361.1:0-273 GCF_008692635.1 Crocuta crocuta | reverse complement strand
CAGAGAGAGAGGGAGTCACAGACTGAAACAGGCTCCAGGCTCTGAGCTGGCAGTCAGCACAGAGCCCGACGCGGGGCTCGAACCCACGAACCGCGAGGTCATGACCTAAGCGAAAGTCGGACGCTTAACCGACTAAGCCACCCGGGCGCCCCAAGGGAGTGTTCTTTTTCATCAGTGTTTTGTAGTAGTTTGAGAAATATTGTTGTCAATTCTTCTTTAAATATTCGTAGAATTTTTAATAAAGCCATGTAATTCTAGACTGTTTTTTTTTTT
>NW_027533360.1:0-1046 GCF_008692635.1 Crocuta crocuta | reverse complement strand
ATATCAGACAAACTGGACGTTAAATTAAAGACAATAACAAGGGATAAAGATGGGCATTCTATAATAATTACAGGTTCTATCCATCAGGAAGAACTAACAATCATAAATGTCTATGCACCGAATATGGGAGCACCTAAATATTTAAAACAATTAATCACAAACAGAAACAATCTTATAGATAAGAATGTGCTAATAACAGGGGACTTTAATACTCTGCTTACAGAAATGGATAGATCAACCAGACAGAATATCAATAAAGAAACAATGGACTTGAATGACACACTGGACCAGAAGGATCTGACAGATATATTTAGAACTCTACATCCTGAGGCCATGGAATTCACTTTCTTCTCAAGTGCGCATGGCACATTCTCCAAGATAGATCACATACTGGGACATACGCAGCCCTCAATAAATATAAAAGAATTGAGACCATACCATGCACACTTNTTCAGATCATAATGCTATGAAACTTGAAATCAATCACAGGAAAAAGTCTGGAAAACCTCCAAAACCATGGAGGTTAAAGAACACCCCACTAAAGAATGAATAGGCCAATCAGGCAATTAGAGAAGAAATTTTAAAAATATATGGAAACAAATGAAAATGAAAATACAACAATCCAAACTCTATGGGATGCAGCAAAGGTAGTCCTAAGAAGAAAGTACATTGCACTCCAGGCCTATTTTAAGAAATTAGAGAAAGCGGAAGTGCAAAATCTAACACCTCACCTAAAGGAACTAGAGGCAGAGCAACAAGAGCACCCCAAACCCAGTAGAAGAAGAGAAATAGTAAAAATCAGAGCAGAAATAAACAACATAGAGACCAAACAAACAATTGAANACAGATCAATGAAACCAAGAGTTGTTTTTTTGAAAAAATAAACAAAATTGACAAACCTCTAGCCAGGCTTCTCAAAAAGAAAAGAGAGAGCACCCAAAGAGACAAAATCATGAATGAAAATGGATTTATTACAGATAACCCCTCAGAAATACAAGCTTTTATCAGGGGATACTATGAAAAATTATATGCCAACAAATTGGACA
>NW_027533359.1:141979-145133 GCF_008692635.1 Crocuta crocuta | reverse complement strand
CATTTTATTATGCACCTCACTTATAGCATTTTTTAATTCATCACACCAATTTAAGCTTCATAGTCTTTGTAGCAATACNTTATTTTATTTCCCTACTTGTAGTGGTATTTGGGACTCTCCACAATGTGTAGTTTGGCTTGTTTCTTAAGGTAGCCATGGAAAAGAAAACAGACAAAAAACAGGGAGCAAAGCCATGCAAACACACAGACAAATCCAACAAACAAGCAAACTGAAAGGGGAAAAAAAAAAGAAAAAGAAAAGAAAAGAAAAAAAAAAGACAAAGGACAGTCTAAAAGCATAAAACCAGAATTCCCAGTTACAAATAAAGAGCAGGATGTACGCAGTGCTGATAGAAGAGCATATACACAGAGAGAAATGTTAGGGCAGGGAGAAAGCAAAATTGGACAATGACCAGGCAGAGAGACTAAGAGGCTTAATTTTAGAGAAGAAGAGGAGAATGAGGTAGGAGATGAGGAGAAAGAAACGAAGATAATGTTACTCAGAGAAACTATATAGTTTGATTACTCCATAAAGTGAAAGATAGAATGGTAGCGGTGTAGGTGTAGAATATACATCTAGAGAATGGATTAAATGTTTAAGCAAACCAGTGACCAGAGTGCCCAGCCCAGCAGAGGGGAGGGATATGAATGAGACAAGGGAAAATATATCTGAATAGAAAGAATTGATCTAGGATTATTCAAGGCAGTGCATCCATGTTGGTCTTGCCCCAGGCTTCGGCAAAAACAACAACAACAACAACAACAAAAAAAACAGCTCTCTAGCAGGGATGGACATGGTTTGGTGTAGGCAGGTCTTAGCCTCCACTGCAGTCCCGCGGGATGCTCCCTGAGTTCCCGCCTTGGAGGTTGTGGGTAGCAAAATGGCGGCACCCCAGGGGCGCCTGGGTGGCTTAGTCGGTTAAGCATCCGACTTTCGCTTAGGTCATGATCTCGCGGTTCATGGGTTCGAGCCCCACGTCGGGCTCTGTGCTGACTGCCAGCTCAGAGCCTGGAGCCTATTTCAGAGTCTGTATCTCCCTCTCTCTCTGACCCTCCCCTGCTCACGCTGTCTCTCTCTCTCTCCTAGAAATAAATAAAAATATTTAAAAACAAAATGGCGGCGCCCCAGTCCCCTCTGGAATCACTCCCTTGGGTCTGATCTCCCTGCGCCTCAGGTGCAGCCAAGTTGGGCCATGTTCTATGTTCCAAGCCCCGCCTTATTTCCAGATCCCATTCTGCGTGCTTTATTGATACTATGCGAAACAAGGTCTAGCAGGTCAGCTGCTTCCCCACCACCAGGGATCCATCCTGGAGAGTAGCAGCGCAGCCTTGTGTTGGCCGCTTCCCTGCTGCCGGGTGTTGAGCCGAGCCGGGGTAGCAGCAGAGCAGTTTCTCCTGGCACCGCCTGGGGCTGGGGCACCCAGTTCAAAATCAGCACCCCAGCTAGAACTCTGAACACTCCATCCGGAGCTGAGGTTTTTCTCTTCTCCAGGGACAGTTCTATGAGCAGTTTCAGCCGCTCTTTCTTTTACCCTCGACTCACCGTGGCTTCCCACATAGAGGGCTCCCTTCCCTCCCTCCGTGTCTCTGGGTCCCAGCTGTTTATTATCTTCCCCAGTTTGCACTCACGCTCTTATGAGGTTGCCTTCTCAGTGTACTGTCTCTTTTTCTTCCCAAACTCCTGCGGCTCAGTGTCCTATGGCTTCAGGTCTTCTCTGTTTGAGATGGGGATGAGCAAAATGCACTCAGCTCCCTACTTCTCCGCCATCTTACCTCCTCCCCTATTTTTTTCCCTTTGCTCATGTGTTCTGTTTCTTAAATTCCACATATGAGTGAAATCATGTGATATTTGTCTTTCTCTGACTGACTTATTCCACTTAGCATAGTACATTGTAGCTCCATCTATCTCGTTATAAATGGCAACATTTTATTCTTTATTATGTCTGAGTAACATTCCATTGTATATGTATTACCACATCTTCTTTATCCGTTCATCAGTTGATGAACATTTGGTTTGTTTCCATAATTTGGCTATTATAGATAATGCTGTTATAAACATGAGGGTGCATATAACCCTTTGAATTAGTATTTTTGTATTCTTTGGGTAAATACCTAGTAGTGCAATTGCTGCATTAGATTGGATTGGATTGGATTTAAATTTTTTTTAATGTTTATTTATTTTTTGAGAACGAGAAAGACAGAGCACTAGTGGGATAGGGATAGAGAGAGAGGGAGACACAGAATCTGAACCAAGCTCCAGTCTCCAAGCTTTCAGCATGCAGCCAGATGCAGGGCTTGAACTCAGGAACTGTGAGATCATGACCCGAGCTGAAGTTGGACACTTAACAGATTGAGCCACCCAGGCAACCCCATTTTGGATTTTGAAAAGGCTCTCAAGGCTAGAAATTGAAGCCAAGGACCTGCCAGATGTCATCTGAAATTATCTATAGATGTGGGTGAATTCCTGAAGTATCCTGGTATTCATGGGATCTCAGGATATGAAGTTTCTTATCTGGTATGGCTGGGAACCCCGTAAGCAAAATATCAGGTGGTCTTTCCAAGGAGCTTTTTTGGCTCCATAAAGTCAACCTTAGTTCCTTAAAGCTATCTAATCATATCTGATTTTATGCAGATCATTCTTGAATATGACATCCCAGTCAAAACACTGGTAATACAACCAATGTTTTCAATTGTGTTCATTTATAAGAAAAACAGATTTTTGGGGTGCCTGGGTGGCTCAGTCGGTTAAGCGGTGGACTTCGGCTCAGGTCATGATCTCGTGGTTCGTGAGTTCTGTGTCGGGCTCTGTGCTGACAGCTCAGAGCCTGGAGCCTGCTTCGGAATCTGTGCCTCCCTCTCTCTCTGCCCTTCCCCTATTCATGCTCTGTCTCAAAAATAAATAAACATTTAAAATTTTTTTAAAAAATAAAGGAAAATTAAAGCAGTTTAGTAAATTATTCTTTTATAAACAGAATCAAAATATTTGTCTTTTCTCCCTATGTGATCCCTCCAGAATTTGAGAACTCTTAGTTTTTTTAGTTTTTTTTTTTAACTTTCATGGCAATAAAACAATTTGCATACATTAAAAAAAAAAAGCAACAATCAAGGGGCACCTGGGTGGCTCAGTCAGTTGAGAGTCCTACTCTTGATTTCTT
>NW_027533359.1:140917-141896 GCF_008692635.1 Crocuta crocuta | reverse complement strand
TAAAAATTATTATCCTCCTCACCAGCTCATTAAATACCATGTTAATTCTTATTCTGCTTGAATCCAATTTTTCATTAGAGTTCTGGAAATGCTTACCCAGTTTAGTGACATGATCTTAAAATTATCAGAACAATGTATTTCAGAATACTTGTCAGAGTCCTGTCCTGAATCTCTCTGAGGATGAAACACTTCTGCAAATGCATCAGAGTAAAACAATAATTGTCTGCAAATGACAAAATGACTTAAAAAATGGCTGTGGTTAAAGATCTGATGAGTTTATTAAAAAAAGGTAATTTAGTTCTCTGTGGCATATGGCAATTTAAGATAATAATTGGAGAATGAACAGATAGACAAATTCCCATGAACCTCAAACAATTCTGGAATACTTATATATCTCCATAGATATAAAACTTAAGAAGGCTTATCATCACTTCTTATTTGGTAATGTTTCTCATGTAATTAAACATACCAAATAAGCCTAATTAGTTTAACATCTCTCTTTTACAAGGGGAGTAAAAAAATATTTTGAGATTTTCCAAGGACCTCTAGAAAATATCAAAGTTAGTTTGTGGTCAAAAGACTCTATTTCTTATCTTATTTTGCCGTATCATTAGGAAACAATACTTATTTATTTAACCAAAATGACAATAAAGGATTTTAAAAGCAAATACAGGTTACAATGTTGTAAATAAAATATAAATTTTTTCATAGTGAGAAGACTCATTTCTCCCATGTAATCAAAGACCTTGATAAAGACAACAGGAAGCATAGGAAATTATTTTGGCAAGACACAAAATCTTTGCTTATCAGGAAGATTACCCAAAAGGTAACAAAAAAACATTTCACAATCTCTTATCAAGAGCCAATCAATAGTCCATGAAAACTTTGTTTTTTAACAGAGAGAAAAACAAATTCTAATTTTGCACCAGTGTACTTTTGAAATGAAGGTTCATTATTTAAAAACCTATAAATAAATCTA
>NW_027533359.1:136736-140846 GCF_008692635.1 Crocuta crocuta | reverse complement strand
ATTCTAATCTTAGCCAGCTTGGCCACACATATAATTCCTTTCCTAAGATTCTTTTTGCACAAACCTTCTATCCATTCAGTTTTTGTCCTGTATTTTCCTCATTCTCATTCGGGAACAACCAGTCATTCTACTTTAGGACAAAATTACTTTCTTATTCCTTTAACAAAAACAAGTCCTTCAAATATTTCCCTATCCAAAAAACACACCCCATTTTCTTTACCTACTTTACTCATACATAGTTGTTTCTTTCACCCTTATTATTTCTTTTTTAAATTTTTAAAATGTTTTATTTATTTCTGAGAGAGAGAGAGAGAGACAGCGTGAGAAGGGGAGGATAAGAGAGAGAGGGAGATACAGAATCTGAAGCAGGCTCCAGGCTCTGAGCTAGCTGTCAGCACAGAGCCTGACGCAGGGCTCGAACCTACAAACCGTGAGATCACTATCTGAGCCAAAGTCAGGGGCTTAACCAACTGAGCCACCCAGGTACCCCTCACCCTTATTATTTCTAGTAGCTTTAATTTACATATATTATCATTCTTAACTCTTATAAACTGTAATTTCTTACTTATGTATTTATTTATTTATTTACTTATTTATTTATTTTTGAGAAAGAGGGCATGAGTGAGTGAAGGACAAAGAGAGGGAGGGATAGAGAGAATCTCACACTAACAGCATGGAGCCTGAAGTGGGGCTTGAGTTCACTCAATGCAGGGCTCAAAGTCATGAACCATGAGATCATGACCTGAGCAGAAGTCAGTCAGCTGCTTAACCAACTGAGCCACCCAGGTGCCCCAGAAACTGTCACTTCTAGTGACAACTAAGAAGAAAGCAATTGTGGACTCCCTATTACACTAACACCACGGATTGGTAAATTTATAAATATATTTTATAATTTCTAGAAGTGTATTCTTCCTCATAGCAAATTTTTCAAATGATTATGATTATTTTAACAGAATTGTCAATATAAGTCAATATAAGCTACCATATTAGCAGAATGGAAGGCAAAAACCACGAGATCATCTCAATAAATGCAGAAAAAATCATTTGACAATATCCAGCACCCTGTCATGATAAAAATATTAAGCAAACTAGAAATACAAAATAACTTCTTCAACTTGATAAAGGACAGCTACCAAAAACATGCAAATCACATCACACTTTAGTGAGAAAGATAAAAATTTTCCCTCTAAGAACAGAAACAAGATAAAGGTGNGATTGTACTAGAGGTTCTATCCAGGGCAATTAGTCAAGAAAAATAAATAAAAAGGCATCCAGTCAGGAAATAAATAAGTAAAAGGATCTCTATTTGAAGATAACATATTCTTGTATATAGCAAAACCTAAGGAATCCATTAAAAATTATGAGAACTAATACATTAGTGGAACACTGTACCAGAATACAATATCAATATATAAAAATCAATTGTATTTCTTTACTCTAGAAATTAACAATCTGAAAATGAACTTGAGAAAATAATTCCATTTACAATAACACCAAAAACAAAAACATTGCTAGGAATATATCTACCAAAGGAAATGACAGACTTATAAGTTGAAAACACAAAACATTGTTGAAATAAAATAAAGAAGACCTAAATAAAGGGAATACTCATGTTCATGAATTGAAAGACAGTATTGTTCAGATGGCAATATTCCCTAATTGATCTACAGATTCAATGCAATCCCTGTCAAAAGCCCATCTGGCTTCTATGTATAAAATGATAAAATAATTCTAAATTGATGAGATCCAGAACAGACAATAATCTTAGAAAGAACAACATTAACTATCTCATACATCCTAGTTTCAAAACTTACTACAAAATAACAGTTAACAAGACAGTGTGGTACTTCCCTGGAGATAGATATATAGATCAGTGGAAAATAATTGAGGACCCAAAAGCAAACTCTCACATTTAAGGTCAATTGATTTTTTATAAATATGCCAAGGTAATCAAAAGGGAAAGAGCAGTTTTGAAACTGAAGTGGTGGGGGGGGTGCCTGGGTGGCTCAGTCGACTAAGCATCTGACTTCAGCTCAGGTCATGAGCCCACAGTTTGTGAGTTCGAGCCCCACATCGGGCTCTGTGCTGACAGCTAGCTCAGAGCCTGGAGCCTGTCTTCGGATTCTGTGTCTCCCTCTCTCTCTGACCCTCCTCTGCTCATGCTGTCTTTATCTCTCTCTAAAAAATAAATAAGACATTAAAAAAAAAAAGAAACTAAAGTGGTGGAACAACTGGATATCCACATGCCACAGATTGAATTCAGACCACTACTATCATAAATATACCAAAATTCATTCAACCTGGGTCATAAATATTAATATAAGAGCTAAAGTTATAAAACTCTTAAAAGAAAACATAGGAGGAAATCTTCATGACCTTGGGTTTAATAATGCTTTCTTAGAGATGACAAAAAAGTATGTATGACAAAAGATAAGATACATTAGACCTTATCAACATGAGAAAGTTTTCTGCTTCCACTGATACCATTAAGAAAGTGAAAAGACAACCCAAAGAATGGGAAAAAATACCTGCAAATCATATATCTGATAAAGAACTAATTTCCTGAGGCACCTGGGTGGCTCAGTCAGTTAAGCTTCCAACTTCAGCTCAGGTCATGATTTCCTAGTTCATCAGTTCAAGCCCCATGTCCATCTCTGTGCTGACAGTTTATAGCCTGGAGTTGCTTCAGATTCTCTCTCTGCCCCTCTCCCACTTGTGCTCTGTCTCTCTCTCAAAAATAAATAAACTTAAAAATTTTTTTTAAAAGAACTAATTTCCAGAATATATAAAGAACCCTGGAAATTCAACATAAAAATACAAATGACCTGATTTAAAAATGGGCAAATTATTTGAACAGACATTTATCCAAAGATATACAGATAACCAATAGGCATGTAAAAAAGCTCAATATCATTAATCAGAACCAAAAGGAAATAATAATTCACACACAATATGATGGCAAAAATGAAAAGTAAGGAAAATAACAAGTTTTGGCAAGGATGATGAAGACCTGAATCCCTCAAACATTGCTGATGGAAATGTAAAATGCTGCATGCACCCAATTTGGAAAATAAATTGGTAGTACTTCAAAATGTTAAACACAGACTTATCATATTGATGAAATTTGAAGTAGGGTTCATGAACAAAAGGCTAAGAAAGAATTCTTCAGACTTTTTTTGGTGCAAAAAGGTAATTTTATTAAAGCATGTGCAGAAAGAGCTGCACTGGGACTGTGAGGAGTGACTGATGATATACTTTTAAGTTTGTGGAGGGAGAGGGAAAAGAGATAAAGTTAGTTTCTAAGGAATTTCTGTATGCTGAAAGCAGGGTCTTGCAGGATCCTGAAGATTTAGCTTGTGTCAAAATAAGGTTGATTTTAGTTTTCAATGACATGTAAACATTAAGGCATTAAGGCAGCCATAAACTTCTTGAGAAATGTTACACATTGCAGGTCCTATCAGTGGGCTGCAGGCTGTAAGGGATTTTAATTTAAACTACATTTTTTCTTGCCTTTGTTTCCCTTATCAATATGACCCAGAAATACTATTTCTTGATATATACCCAAGAGAAATGAAAAGATATGGCTACATAAAACTTAAACATAAATGTTCATAGTAGCATTGTTTATAATAGCCAATGGAAAATTTGGAAAAATACCCAGATGTCTATCAATTGATGAGTAAACAATATGTGGTATATCTTATGAAAGAATATATTTGACAATAAAAGGAAGAAGTACTGATACATGTTATGACATGGATAAACCTTGAAAACAATATGTTAACTGAAAGAACCAAATCACAAAAGACCCTATATTGGTTTATTCAATTTATAAGAAATTGCCATATGAACAAATTTATAAAGATAGAAAGTAGATTAATAGTTCCTTGGGGCTGGCAGCAAGGTAGGGAAAGAAAATTATTGGTAAAGAATGTCAGGTTTCTTTTTGGGATAATGAAAATGTTCTAAAATTAGATTGGATGATGGTTGCCCAACCCTATGGACATACCAAAAACCACTGATGTGTACATTTTACATGGGTGAATTATATAAGCATACAAATTATATCTCAATAACGCTGTTAAAGAGAAATGATTATACCATAAAAGT
>NW_027533359.1:134166-136707 GCF_008692635.1 Crocuta crocuta | reverse complement strand
TGCCATTATCCATGAAGTCATATAATATTATCTGAAGGTATTTTCTATGATAATATAAAATAAATAAAATAAACTCCAGAGCCATGACTCAGATATTTTATTTTGGGAGAGAAGCAGGCTGTCAAATGGAGAGCTTTAAATATCTTCCCAGGAGTGCCTGGATAGCTCAGTTAGGTAAAGCACCCAACTCTTGATTTAGAGGTTGTGAGTTCGAGCCTCATGTTGGGTGTAGAGATTACTTAAAAAAGAAAATCTTAAAATAAAATAAATCTCTAACCAAAGAAAATAATTTCATTTGCAACAGAATGTGGAGAAGTGGAGAAGATCAAGCCAAAAGGAGCTCTTGAAAACAGTAGAGGTTGGGGGCGCCTGGGTGGCTTAGTCGGTTAAGCGTCTGACTTTNAGGTTGTACTGTGTGGTATAATAAGAAATACATATTTGGTGTTTGTCTCCAGTTCCTGGCACAGAGCTCCTAAAACCCTGGGGTTTCCTAAACTATAGGGTTGTTCTTTGTTATTCATAATGAGCCCCATTTGACCACATCTGAGTTTATACTTATCAGGTGACTCACAGTTGCCCCCTAAATAGCTTCAGAATGGGGGCTGGTCACAGAAAGACCAAATTATTAGAAGGTCGGAACTTTCAGTTCCACCTCCCCTTCCCTGACATGTCAGGAGGGAGAGGGTCTCGAGATTGAATCTAATTACCAATGACCAATGATTTAATCAACCGTGCTTATGTAATGAAATATCCATAAACCACCCTAAATGACAGGGTTTGGGGAGCTTCCAGGTTGCTAAACGCATCAATGTACTGGGAAAGTGGCGTGCCTGGAGAGGGTATGGAAATCCTATACCACTCACTACCCTCCAGTGCCTTGCTCTGTTTCTCTTCCATTTAGTTGTTTCAGAGTTGTATCCTTTAAAATAAAACAGTACCATTAACTAAAGCACTTTGAGTTTTGAACCTGAAGAGGGGATCATGGGAACCTACAAATCTGTAGTTGGCTGGGCAGAACTGTGAATAGCCTGGGAACTCCGTTTCTGGCTGATGTCTTGTAAAACTGAGCCCTTAACCTACAGGGTATGCACTAACTAGTGTTAGTATCAAAACTGGATTGAATTGTAAGAAAGCCAGTTGGAGAATTAGAGAACTGGTTGGTGTTGAAAAACACAATGCCTTTGTTGTCACAAGTAGTGCTAGATAACACCACACATGATGAAAAACAATTAAGAGGACATTGGTGGATTCATTAGAGATACAGACTAAACTGTAGGTCCGCTCATTTTACCAGAGAAAACCTGTGAGAGAGCTAAGAGGAGACCTGGTAGCAGAACTAATTTTAGACTGTGGAACAATTTATGCCTCGGGGCACTGTTGAAAACAATAGAGTAATCAGCACACAATTAGTGGTATTTAACAAGCATGTGAGGTCAGAGAAATAGACAAAGAGAGCCCTGCCAAAACCACTGTCATCTGAGGGTGACTGTGGGCATATCTAAACCTGTGCCCACTGAGCAACAACATTAGGTTTCACACTGTGTGTGTGCACAGGCATTACTTGTTTAGAGACTAGCCGAATTATCTAAAATAATCTAAGTTATCTAAGGGGCACCTAGGTGGCTCAGTTGGTTAAGCATCTGACTTCGGCTCAGGTCATGATCTCCCTGTTCCTGGGTTCGAGCCCCACGTTGGGCTCTGTGCTGACAACTAGCTCAGGGCCTGGAGCCTGTCTTCAGATTCTGTGTCTCCCTCTCTCTCTGACCCTCCCCTGCTCATGCTGTCTCTACCTCTCTCTCAAAAATAAATAAAACATTTTAAAAAATTAAAATAATCCAACTAGTCACTAAACAAACATAAAAACAAGCCCCAGATGGAGAGGAGGAGCCAATACCCAGAGTTGATCAATATATTATCTAAAATGCCCAGTTTCCAACAAAATAATATGAGATGTGCAAAGAAACAGGAAAGCATGAGCCACATATCAGAAAAAAGCAGGCAACAGAAACTGCCTGTAAGAGTGACCAGATGTCAGATTTAACAAAGACTTTAAAGTAGACACTATAAATGTGATCCCAGAATTAAAGGAAACCATGATTGAAGAAATAAAAGAAGATGACAACATGAAATCAAATACAGAATATCAATAAAGAGAAATTACTTTTTAAAAAAGAACAAATGGAAATTCCACAGTTGAAAAGTACAATAACTGACATGAAAAATTCAACAGTAGAGTTAAACTGGAAGACTAATTAGTGAACCTGGAGATAAACTGATAAAGATGAAAGAATCTGAACAACAAAGAGAAAAAAAAAAACACTAAAGAGAAAAGTACAAAGCTTTAGAGAAATGTGTTATAATATTAAGTGCTAATTTGGTTAAGAAAATTACTCCCAATGGTAACTTGAATCCCAAGAAACCAAGTGAAGAGATCCAGAAATGATATATAAGAATGTTAACATAACAAAAGCTATAAACATATACTTGCTTTCTTTTCTTCTCTCTGTGTCTTTAAAATATGAAAAAGTAGGGGCAGATAGG
>NW_027533359.1:126191-134041 GCF_008692635.1 Crocuta crocuta | reverse complement strand
TAGGTGGCTTAGTCAGTTGAGCATCCAACTCTTGATTTCAGCTTGGGTCATGGTCCTGAGGTAGTGGTCCTCAGGTCAAGGTGTCAGGCTCTGCAGTGAGCTTGGAGCCTGCTTGAGAGTCTCTCTCTACATCTGTCCCCTTCCCCNAATAGAACTATATAGGAGTAATATTTCTGGATCTAAGTATATATCTGAAGCTGTTTCTGATAAGTTAATATGTATATGGTAAACACTAGAAGAAACACTAAGGATATATCTAAAATATATAGCAAAAAAATCACTAATAAAATTAAAATGCAACATTAGAAAGCATTCACTTGGTACAAAGGAGGAATAAAGGGACAATAAAGACATGAGACATATAGATAACAGAAAGTAAAATGGCAGATGTAAATTCAACTAATTAAGTGATAAGAAAGTATGATTTTATTAAACCATACAAAAAAAGGCAGGGTTGTCAGACTGAATATAAAAAACAAACAAACAAACTAAAACCTGGGGTGCCTGGGTGGCTCAGTCGGTTAAGTATCCAGCTCTTGATCTTGGCTCAGGTGATGATCTCACAGTTCATGGGTTCAAGCCCCACATAGGGCTCTACACTGACAGTGTGGAGCCTGCTTGGAGTTCCCTCTCCCTCTCTCTCTCTGCCCCTACCACTCTCATGCTCTCTCTTGCTCTCTCTCACAAAATAAATAAATAAAAACTTAAAAACACCCAAACCCAATAGTATGCAATTTATAGGAGACACACTTTAAATTCAAAAACACAAAAAGGGGTGCCTTGACGGCTCAGTCAGTAAGCGTCCAACTTCAGCTCAGGTCATGATTTATGGTCATGGGTTCAAGCCCTGCATTTGGGCTCTGTGCTGACAGCTCAGAGCCTGGAGCCTGTTTTAGAGTCTGTGTGTGTGTCTCTCTCTCTCTTCCCCTCCCCTACTTGTGCTTTGTCTCTCTCTCTCAAAAACAAATATTTATTTAAAAAATTTTAAATACAAAATAGACTGTGAAAGTAAAATGATAAAAACAGTATATCATACAAACAGTAACCACAAGAAAGTTGGAATGGCTATAGTAATATCAGACAAAACAGACGTTAGAACAAAAGATTTTTATAGTGATAGAGACATTTTATAATAATAAAAAGGCCAGAGGCACCCGTGTGGTTTAATTGGTTGAGCATCTGACTCTTGATTTTGGCTCAGGTCATGATCTCATATATGTGGGATTGAGCCCCATATTGGGTTCTGTGCTGACAGCACAGAGGGTGCTTGGGATTCTCTCTCTCCACTCTCTCAGTCCCTACCTGTGCTCATGCTCTATCACAACATTAACATTTTTTAAAAAGAGGTCAATACATCAGAAAGATATAACAGATGGGGCACCTGGGTGGCTCAGTCGGTTAAGCATCTAACTTCAGCTCAGGTCATGATCTTGCAGTTCATGAGTTTGAGCCCCTTGTAGGGCTCNCTTCAAGATACATGAGGAAAAAATAAAAAAAGAAGGGAGAAAGAGACAATTCAATGATAATAGTTGGAGACTTTCAACTTTTAATTATAGATAGAATGGGGCCCCTGGGTGACTCAGTGGGTTAAGTCTCTAACTTCAGCTTGAGTCACCATCTTGTGGTTGGTGAGTTCGAGCCCTGCACTGGACTCTGTGCTGATGGTGTGGAGCCTGCTTGGGATTCTCTCTCTCTCTCTCTCTCTCTCTCTCTCTCAAAATAAATAAATAAAACTTTTTAAAATATAATATAACAATTAGGCAGAAAACCAACAAGAAAATAGAAGCCTGGGGCACCTGGCTGCTTCAGTAAGTAGAACATAAGACTCTTGCTTGTGGTCATGAGTTCAAGCCCCACATTGGGAGTAGAGATTACTTTAAAAACAGAGAAGACTTGAACAAAATTACAAACCAACTAGACCTAAGAGGAACTATAGAATANNNAAATACTAGTAAGTTGTTTTCTGTTAATACAGAATAAAAGTACAAAAAAAAAAAACAATGAATTTTGGGGAAATCAAAAATATGTGGAAACTAAACAACCACTCCTAAATAACAAATGAATCAAAGAAGAAATCAAAAGGGAAATTATAAAGTATATTGAGATTGATAAAACTAAAGATATTACATACCAAAACTTATGGGATGCAGCTAAAGCAATGCCTAGATGGACCTTTATTGCTGTAAATGCCTATAAAAAAAGGAAGATCTCAAATCAACAACCTAACTTTCCACTTTAAGACCCTAAAAAAGAGCAAACTAAACCTAAAGTAAATAGAAGGCAGGCACTAAAAAAGACTAGACAGAAACTAATGAAACAGATAATAGGAAAAACAGAGAAAATCAATAGAACCAAAAGCTGATTCTCGGGGCACCTGGATGGCTCAGTTGGTTGAGCATCTGACTTCAGCTCAGGTCATTATGGCACTGTTCATGAGTTTCAGCCCCATACTGGATGCTGTGCTGACAGCTCGGAGCCTAAAACTTGCTTCAGATTCTGTCTCTCTCTCTCTCTCTCTCTCTCTCTCTCTCTCTGCCCCTCCCCTGCTTGCACTCCGTCTCTCTCTCTTCCTCTCTCTCAAAAATAAATTTAAAAAAGCATTTAAAAAGCTGATTCTATATAAATAGCAACAAAATTGACAAACCTTTAGATTGATTACCCAGGGAAAAGAAAGAAAAAAAAAACTCATATTACTAGAGTCAGAAATGAAAGAGAGGATATTACCACTGGCTACAGAAATAAAAGGACTATGAAGGAACACTATGAATAATTGTATGCCAATACATTAGATAACATAGACAAAAATCAACAAATTCCTAGAAAGACACAAACTACCCAAACTGACTCCAATATAAAATAGCAAATATGAACACATCTATAATAAGAGAATTAATTAGTAAACAAAAGCCACTGAGATGGAAAAGTCTAGGTCCAGATGGCTTCACCAGTAAATTCTACCAAACATATGAAAATGAATGAGTATCACTTCTTCACAAACTTTTCCAAAAAATAGAAGAGAATACTTCCTCACTCATTCTATGAGGCCAGTATTATCCTGTTACCAAAACCATACAAAGATATCACAGGATGCACTGGAACAAGACTCAAAGCAAGTAAATAGTAAGCATGTTACCTCTCTGACTTCTAACAACCAGGAGAGGCCACTCTTTTGGTTCTATTCAGAACTTACTTCCAACACAGAATCACATTCTAAAAACCAAAAATAACCAAGAAACCTAATCACATCCTTTCTTACATGTGTTATTTCCCTATATTTGCCAACCACTTATGTTGAAAATGATGACAAAGAAGGAAAGGGAGGGGCACCTGCCTGACTCAGAAGAGCATGTGACCCTTGATCTTGGGGTTGTGAGTCTGAGTCCCATATTGGGATTACATAAATTATAAAAAGACTTAAAAAAATAATGAAAGGGAAAGAGAGAGCAACCCACAGTTCATTCTCCTTTCAGTCTTTTTGTAGAATGTCCATATTTGGATGTATCAAGAAGAAAAATAAAAACATTTTAGTTTTGTGCAGCATTTCCTTTATTCTGGTAAGAAATAAATACACAGGCATGTACGAGCTACAAAAGATGAACTGAGCTACAAAAGATGAACTACAAAAGAGTCAAATGCTCTTGGAGCACCTGGGTGGTTCAGTCAAACATCTGACTCTTGGTTTCGACTAGGGTCACAGTCTCACAGTTCATAAGTTCGAGTTCCACATTGGGTTTTCTGCTGGTAGCATGGAGTTGCTTTGGATTCTCTCTCTCCCTCTATCTCTGACCTTCCCCTGCTCACCTGCTCTCTCTCTCCCCAAATAAATAAACTTTTAAAAAAGTAATAAAAAATNTAAAAATTAACACAGGAGTTTTATAATCCAGCAGTATTTTGTGGTGAAATTTACCATAATTTAGCTACTAAAATAGGTACCTTTCCTTTTCTGAAATAAATTACCCCAACTCAAAAAAAAAAAAGTAATAAAAAATATAAAAAGGAGTCAAACGCTCTTGTGTTTGCATTTAAAAATAGCATCAAGGGGTGCCTGGGTGACTCTGTCGGATAAGCATCCGACTTCGGCTGAGGTCATGATCTCACAGTTGGTGAGTTTGAGCCCTGCATCAGTTTTTGTGCTAACAGCTCAGAGCCTGGAGCCTGCTTTAGATTCTATGTCTCCCTCTCTCTACCCCTCCCCCACTTATGCTCTGTCTACTTCAAAAATAAGCAAACATTAAAATTTTTTTAATGTTTTATTTATTTCTGAGAGAGAGAGAGACAGCGTGAGCAGGGGAGGGTCAAAGAGAGAGAGGGAGACACAGAATCAGAAGCAGGCTCCAGGCTCTGAACTAGCTGTCAGCACAGAGCCTGATGCGGGGCTCGAACCCACAAACTGTGAGATCATGACCTGAGCCGAAGTCGGGCGCTTAACCAACTGAACCACCCAGGTGCCCCCAAAAATTTTTAAATAAAAAAATAAAACTAGCTTCAAAGAATACAATGATGAACTACATAATTCATCCTAATAATTTAAAATTTTAATTTTCCCTTTCTTAGAACAATATTATTTTTTTCCATATTTTGCATTTTAATTTATTTTACTTTTTAAATTTTCTTTATACCCAAGTTAGTTTAACATATAATGTAATAATGGTTTCAGGAATAGAATTTAGTGATTTATCACTTACAGGTAACAACCAGTGCTTATCCCAACAAGAGCCTTCCTTAATGCCCATCACCAAACCCCCAACTCAACACCCCTCCAGCAACCCTCAGCTTGTTCTCTATATTTAAGAGTCTCTTAGGCTTTGCCTCCCTCTCTGTTTTTATCTTAATTTTCCTTCCATTCCCCTATGTTCATGTGTTTTGTTTCTTAAATTCTACACGAGTGAAATCATATATTTATCTTTCCCTGACTTACTTTGCTTAGCATAATACATTCTAGTTCCATCCATTTTATTGCAAATGACAATATTTCATTCTTTTTGATCATTGAATAATTTTCCATTGTGTATACATACCATATCTCCTTTATCCATTCATCAGTTGGTGGACATTTGGGATCTTTCCATAATTTGGCTATTGTTGATAGTTGTGCTATAAACATTGGGGTGCATATGCCCCTTTGAATCAGCATTTTTGTATCCTTTGGGTAAATACCTATAAGTGCAGTTGCTGGGTTATAGGGCAATTTTATTTTTAATTTTTTGTGGAACCTCCATACTGTTTTCCAGAGTGGCTACACCAGTTTGCATTCCCACCAGCAGTGCAAAAGTAGAATGATATTATAAAATAAATAAAAAGCACCATGTCAAGGTTAACAGGAATGCTCATAAATCCTATGATAGCATGTAGCTTTGATATGATGTGATGAAATGGTATTTTATCTTTGTGACATTCCTCCCAAAAAAACCCATAATCCCAGTCTTACCAAGAGGAAAAAACCAGCTAAATCCTATTAGATGAGCATTCTACAAATACCTGACTAGTACCCAAAATTGTAAATGTCATCAAAATCAGAGAAAGTCCAAGAAACTGTCATAGCCAAGGGGAGCCTAAAGAGATATGGCAAGTAAATGTAATGTGGTATTCTGGATGGGGTCCAGGAGTAGAAAAAGGTAAAACAAGGGCACCTGGGTGGCTCAGTCAGTTGAGCATCTGACTTCAGCTCAAGTCATGATCTCATGGTACGTGAGTTCAAGCCCCGCATCAGGCTCTGTGCTGACAGCTCAGAGCCTGGAGCCTGTTTCAGATTCTGTGTCTCCCTCTCTCTGCCCCTCCCCAACTCATGCTCTGTCTCTCTCTGTCTCAAAAATAAACTATAAAAATTAATTAATTAATTAATTTAAAAAAAGAAAAAGGTAAAACAAAGGACAAGGTAAAAACAAAGGAAATTTTAATAAAATATAGACTTCAGCTAATGATAATATGTCAATTTCCTTAGTTATAACAAATGTACCGTATTAATGTAAGGTGCAACTGGATTTGGAACGTATGAGAAATCTCTATATCTTCTTAATTTCTCTGTGAGTCTAAAACTGTTCTAAAAATGAAGTCTATTAAAAAAAAACATGGAAAGTTGAAAGAGAGACCACGGGAGAAAGAAAAGCTTTATATGTCAGTCCCTTTAAAGGCACTTTTTTTCTTGCTCTTTGAACAGGGGTCTTGCATTATCATTTTACATAGGACCTCACAAATTACGTAGCTTACTCTTTCTCTGTCCCAATCTCTGTTATTCAGCTGTGAGACTGGGGTTGTCCTGGGCCCTTCTGAGAGTCCCTGAGGCCAAGGGGAAGGCTGTGAGTGTATATGTTGGAGTCCAAAAGGGAAAGCCAGCATAGGACAAGTTCTGTGCTCTGAGCTTGTCTGGATTCTGGAGAAAACAGCAGCAGCAGCAGCCACAGTCTGGAGAGGTCCCTACTCAGGTCAAATGGTGTTCCAAAGAGAAGCCTCTCCTCACCAGTGTGTAGGCAGTGTGAAGTCCTAGCATCTTAGAGCAGGAAGGGATCTCATTCATTGTTCTACCACAACCCCTTCATGAAGATGGGTAGAAGGCTTACAGGCCTCCAGAGTCCTCCAGTGAGTGACAGCCTGGGTCCTGCCCAGCCCAGAGCCTGGTACTGTCTTCCTTTGTGCCATGTTGGACCTGCCATCCCAGTCCCTGAGTATTTCCAAACAGCCTGAGTTGCTGCTCAGAATCCCATCCTTGTTTCTCTGGACATAAGCAGAGAGAGAGGGGGAGAGGGGGAGAGAGAGAATGAGAGAGAGAGTGAGAGAGACAGAGAGACAGAGAGAGAAGCCCCAGTTAGGATGAGGTCAGAAGCAGAAAAGACTCTTGTCATTGCATTTCCACTTGGCTATTTGGGAGAGCCTGAGAGCTACAGGCTGAATAGGGCTTGCTGCAATCCACAGCAGCTTACCTTGAGACTAAAGTACTGCCATGAGTGTTATTAGGAAAGAATGCAGAGGCGGCAGTAGCAACTGGAACCTCTGAGCTGGAGAGGGCATTGCTCCTCAACTCCAGGCAGACAGGCCCTGCAAAGTAAAATCAGACCTCCATGGAGTCTGTGCTGTGGAGCTCAGAGGGAGAGGCTCTGTTTCTGCCACAGAAGTGCAGCCTCACCAGGGAACAGGAATCCTTAAACCAGAAACTCACTCTGGGCTTCCTCAGATCCCCCAGAGAAAGGCCACGCCCCTGGAGACTGTTGTCATGGCAGCAGCTTCCAGGGGCTGACTGCCTTCCCCCTTGCCTGCATAGCTGCCTTGCTTGCCTTCTGTTACCTTCGGCTCCTGCTACCTGAAAAGACCTGTACTGTCCACCCTGGCTGCATGTAAATGTTCCTGGAGCCCACTGCCCGGGAGCTGTTTTACAAGGTGGTTAAAGGTTCCCTCTCTTACATCATACTGCCAAGGTTTCAATCCTACCTCGGCTAGTATCACGTGTGTTTCCATCATAACAATTTGTAACCTCCAAGAACCTTAGTTATCTCACCTTTAAAATGGCATTTCTTGGGGCNCTTAAACCCTCCCTAGCAATTGTGACCCAAGCAACATGTCCTCACAAGACCCTAAGTCAGCAGTACCAAATCAAATCCATGAGAAAGGTTATTTCATAGCCTCCACCCCAACCACACACAATCAAGTAGCAGACCACATTCCCTTGTAGCAAATGGTGTCACCATGGCAGAATCACCTTCATCTTATTTCCTCTTGAAAGCCCTTTCTCCCAAGGGAACCCCAAATCAGTTACTGTCAGACAGACTTAGAGCCAACACAAAGACATTGTCTTAATTCTTCCATTCCCAGTTCTAATTCATCATATCTTCCTTGTCTGGCCCCCATTTTTACTAACT
>NW_027533359.1:126014-126175 GCF_008692635.1 Crocuta crocuta | reverse complement strand
CCCCATGTTTACTAAGTTCTCATCAAGGGTTAATTTATAGTGGTTTGGGAGCTTTAAGGAACAGCTGTGCCTTCTATCAGCAGCCCTAGAAAGTAATCTCACCGTACAAAGTTAAACTGAGAGAGGAAAGGAGGGGAACTGGCCTGGGAGGGCACACTCTT
>NW_027533359.1:125642-125996 GCF_008692635.1 Crocuta crocuta | reverse complement strand
AACAGGGGAAAGGAATTTTTTCATTTGGAGTTAGAGCTCTTTGCTGAGATCTCCTCTAGATCTTTCCTGAGCTTGCTGAATTTTTCATCCTATTTAGTACTAATGGCATACTTTAAATTAATATTTTGTAGCTAATGTACTGAATGACAGAACTTGGATTCAAATAATAAGGGAGTAAATCTAACAAGACAACATTTAATCCAGAAAAACAGAAGCTACTATACTTGGGTTAAAATTAAAATTATTCACAATATATGCACCGCTGTTTTCTACAGTATTTACAATAGCCAAACTATGAAAGCAGCCCAAATGTCCATTGGTAGATGAATGGATAAAGAACATATATATATATAT
>NW_027533359.1:122693-125628 GCF_008692635.1 Crocuta crocuta | reverse complement strand
TCTGTTCTTTATCCATTCATATATTCATTCATACACACACACACACACACACACACACACACACACACAGAGTGGAATATTATTCAGCCATAAAAAAGAATGAAATCTTGTCATTTGAAACGTGGATGGAGCTAGAGTATAAGGCTAAGTGAAATAAGCCAGCCAGAGTAAGACACATACCGTATTATTTCATTCACATGTAGAATTTTTAATGTTTATTTATTTTTTAGAGCGAGAGAAACAGAGCATGAGCCGGGGAGGGGCAGAGAGAAAGGGACATAAAGAACTGGAAACAGGCTCCAGGCTCTCAGCTATCAGCACAGAGCCCAACACAGGGCTCGAACTCATGAACACAAGATCATGACCTAAGTCGGACGCTTAACCAGCTGAGCCACCCAGGTGCTCCACTCATATGTAGAATTTAAGAAACAAATGAACAGAAGGAAAAAAGAGATAAACCAAAAATAACCACACTCTTAACTATAGAGAACAAATGATTACCAAAGAGGAAGTAGGGGGAAGGGGTATGAGTGAAATAGGTGAAAGATATTCTAAGGGTACACTTATATTCATGAGCACTAAGTAATATTTAGATGGAATTATTGAATCACTATATTAAACACCTGAAAGTAATTTAACACTGTATGTTAACTGTACTGGAATTAAAATTTGAAAAGTTAAAGTGATTTATATAAGAGTATTAACAGTGATATGTTAAACAGATTTGGGAGTGTCAGGTGATGCAATTTAAAGTAAATTCAACTGTGTAATATGGCATCCACAAAATTTAACCTATGATCTTAGGATTCAACTACAGATGTATAGGGCCTATTCTGTAATGAAGGGTGTGATAAGATCACTCCATTCTATACAAGACAGAACATTCAGTATTTTTCATTTATGAAATTTAGGAGCATGTGGATGATGAGTGACTTTGAAAAAGTATACCACATCAGAAAGAACCCAAATAACTGGGGAAGTTAAGCCTAAAAAAAAATCTTGATGTGAATGTAATTGTTTAAGGATTAAATGAGGGGTGCCTGGGTGGCTTAGTCGGTTAAGCGTCCGACTTTCGCTTGGGTCATGATCTTGCGGTTCGTGGGTTTGAGCCCTCCGTCAGGCTCTGTGCTGACTGCCAGCTCAGAGCCTGGAGCCTGTTTCAGGGTCTGTGACTCCCTCTCTCTCTGACCCTCCCCTGCTCACGCTGTCTCTCTCTCTCTCTGCTAGAAATAAATAAAAACATTAAAAAAAAAAAGGATTAAATGAGATAGCGTATTGAAAATGCTTAGTACAATGCCGGGCAGAAGTGTTCAATTAATGTTAATTAAAAAACAATAATTAGTAGTAGTTATTAGCATTTATATTATTATTATTATTTCTATTATTATAGTTAATGGTTACAGAGTTCTTTCTATGTGCTAGGCACCTTTCCAAGTCCTTTACATATACTGACTCATTTACTCATTTTATCAATCCTTTGAGATAGGTACTATAAATCTCCAATTTTGCAGATGAAGAAGTTGAGTCACAGAAAATTCAAGTAGATTTCCCAGTGTATCTCACAGCTGAGAAGGGGAAAGAACTAAAATATTAACTCTAATACTTGTTTTGTACCACTCCAGAAAGCGGAATCAACATCAACGTATGTCAACTACTGGGAGGCAGATTTAAGCTCAACAAAAGAAAAAAACTACTCTGAATGATTAAAACTGTCTGAAATTTCAATGGGTGTCTTTTAAGGTAGTGAGTTCTCCATTACAAGATATAAGGGGGAAGAGGACAGAAATGATGAAATGAATAAAATGGGGGTCCTCTTGGAAAGAGGTAAAGCCAAACTTTGGTGCAAAAGATAAAGAAGGTATAGTGAAACCTGGCTTTAAAAGTTACACATCACTGAAAAATGGAAAAGTAAAAGTTATAGAAAAGATATAAAAGTGAACTAATATCTGTCTTGCTGCTATCTCAACACAAAATAAATTACATGTTAGAAAAAAAGGGGAAAAAAGTTCTTAAAATGGGAAATTTTCTGAATGAATTTGTTTGGAAGCTTATTGGACCACCTGGGTTTGAAGGAAAAAAAAAACCAAAACAATCCCCAAATCCTAACAAATCTGACATCCACCAACCCTAAAAGTATAAAATACAGAGAAGAGAGTTATAGTCTACTCTCCAGAAGAAAGGGCACCTGCATAAGAAGTAGCATCCAAGCTGATGTGAGTAGGTAAGATGCAGGCATGGGAGGTTGAAGATCATAACTCCGTTAGATTCAGGGGCACCTGGGTGACTCAATAGGTTAAAAGTCCCACTTCGGCTCAGGTCATGTCATGGTTTGTGAGTTCGAGCTCCGCTTCGGGCTCTGCACTAATGTTTTGTAAAACTCCCTCTCACCCTCTCTCTCTCTATCTCCTCCCCTAACTCACACTCATGCACTCTCTCAAAATAAATAAACTTAAGAAAAACACCACTAGGGCGCCTTGGTGGCTCAGTCATTTGAGTGTCCAACTTCTGCTTGGGTCATGATTTTGTGATTCATAGGTTTGGGCCCTGCATCAGGCTCTGTGCTGACAGCTCAGAGCCTGGAGCCTGCTTCTTATTCTGNCAAACATACATACTTGTAAAGAAACTTGAGTGTGTTAATATGATTTTATTCCTGCTACTCAGTGTGTGATCAGCAGAATTGCTGCACAGTTGAATATGAATGTCTTCTGTGCTGAATCTTTTGGCACTGCAGTCCCAGGACCCAGATATTTGCTGATTTAATGAATTAATACACACTCTTATCAACCAGCAACACCAAGAGGTGGCTGGTTAAGGATTTAGAGTACCAGAAAAATCTCTTTCTTCTATTATGAATAATAATTACTGAAGAAGGTGTGTGTGTGTATACACACATATATAAAAGTATATATAGGGGTGTCTGGCTGGCTCACTTGGT
>NW_027533359.1:119227-122647 GCF_008692635.1 Crocuta crocuta | reverse complement strand
ATTTACCTACATTTAAAAATAATTGTATACATATTTATAATACAGTCACACTCTCCTCCCCAAAAGCTCCCATTTCAGAAAATAAATTTTTAGATTATTTGTACTTAAACGGACAAATGTGTCTTTTGATTTATGAAAATCAAAGTATTCATGTTTTTAGATTTACATACTTTACAAACAACTGTTTCCAGAGTTCTAGAACTGAATGATTACTAATTTAGACTAAAGTCTCTATTTGTGATACAGGTTTGGGGGCTCAAAAAATCGTTAGGTCATGGAAAAGTGAAAGCTTGTCTTCCATAAAAGTGGCAAATGGTGAAAACCATGTTGATAGAGCCTAAATGGACATGATGGAGTCATGGATATGGATGTGAATTAAAACTGGGAAAGGAGACATATGGTATTGATTCATTAAGTAAAAATAGTCAAACTTTAGTGCAGGATCTGGGGTACAGGTGAAATAATGGGCCTTGGTGGTTGACAACAGAATAAGAGGTGGTATCAGGGTAAGCAGCAGAGAGGAAGCGGCAATAACTCCCAAGACTGGATGCTGACCATCTCTGGTAACCAGGAAAAGGTAAATATAAACAAAGAGGTGAGTGACGATGCCTGTTGTGTTGGGGGTTAG
The DNA here is from genome assembly GCF_008692635.1 of Crocuta crocuta. Lineage (NCBI taxonomy): Eukaryota > Metazoa > Chordata > Mammalia > Carnivora > Hyaenidae > Crocuta > Crocuta crocuta. The sequence continues at coordinate 122,019 of NW_027533359.1, read as the reverse complement.
GAAATACTGGCAGAGCTGCAGCATGGCCGCCGGTCAAAGTGGTAACTGGGGATCTGAGCTCGCCGGTGACGCGCGGCCCTCACGTGACCAGGAGCCTATGTCTGCCCAAGTCCCTCTCGTCCAGGTCCTTTTTGCCTGTCCAGACACCGTCTGCCTACTGCTCTTTGATCGAGGGGAAAAGCAGGAGGAAGTAAGTCCCCTTGGTCCTTTTAAATCGATTTGAGTGTCAGTGCTGTCCAATAACCCCTGGGATCGGGATGGCAGAGTACCAGACCTTTCCCTATACCCAGCCCTGCCCCCCGCGCCCACATTTCGGTGTAGAAAATGGTGGTCTTGGGGTGAGGTTGGGAGGTGAGTGGGGGCCCCTGGGAGACACAGACACTCAGAAATATTTTCTAAATAATCCTNGAAAGGCATGTGTGTGTCAGTCAGTCCTTCCCTCCTCCCCACTCCCCGCCCCCTACCCTCTCTGGCGTCTGTCTGCAGGTCTGCAGGTCACAGCGGTGCGCCTCGAGGAGAGGAGGCCTAGAGCAAACCGCAAGGAGAGGTCCAGGTCAGGAGAGGGGTGGGCAGTGGCCCGGGATGGGGTGGGTGNGTGGCCGGGGTTTTGATCCAGCCACCAAGTGTGTTTACTCGACTCTGCCTTGTCTCCTATGAAAAACTAAAGACGATCCTCAACATGGAAAAATCCTGCAAAAAAAATGAAGAACAGCCACAGAGCGCGCCCCAGACGGCTGAGGAACGGCCTCCTGTGGAGCACTCTCCCGAAAAGCAGTCTCCGGAAGNTCCTACCCGAGATGCTCGTGTCAGAGGAGCGCCCTCCTCCGGAGCGCCTTTCTAGAAGGGACCTTTTTGAAGAGCGCCCTCCCATGGAGCAGCCTCCTTGTGGAGTGGGAAAACATAAGCTGGAAGAAGGAAGCTTCAAAGAAAGGCTGGCTCGCTCTCGCCCGCAATTTAGAGGGGACATACACGGCCAAAATTTGAGCAATGAAGAGATGATAAAGGTGGCAGAGGAGATGGAAGAAATGAAAAGGGTACGAAACAAATTAATGGTCATGCATTGGAAGGCGAGACGGAACCGTCCTTATCCCATTTAATGTGTTCTTTAATTCGATTTCACCTGATAGAAATATTGCCAGCTGAACTTTGTTTGAATTTTCTCATGCATCTTTCCCCATCTCAATTTTAACTTTTTGCGTGGCTTTATTTTAGGTGTTTTGCTTGTAACTGGCATAAAATTGGGTTTTCTCCACCCACAAGTTGCAAGTCTCCCTCTCTCACCCATTTGCATGAAAAGGTGTACATTGTATATTGTGAAGTGAAAAAAACAATTTTCAAAAAGTATATGTAGCATCCCATTTTTGTAAAAATGTATATTTATATATTAATATGCAAAGAAAAAACAAAGTATATACTTAAATGTTTTAACAGTGGCTATCTGTAAGCCGTCTGTAGTGGTAAGATAACAGGTGTTTTGGTTTTTCATTTTTGCTTCATTTTTCAAGCAAAAGCTTGAAAAAACTTCTCATTTTTCAAGACAAACATATTTTGCTTTTGTTGAAATAAAACAATATGGGAAAAATTTTTAAAAACTGTCAATCAACTTATAAAGACAATGTGGCACTTAATAAATATTTGTCAGAACGTTAAAGTAAATCCCATGTTTCTTTTAAATGTCTTAGGCAGAAAAGTAAACCTGGTACTTCTACTTAAGGGTCATTCTTTTCCCGTTTATTTTTTTAATTTTTTAAGATTTATTTATTTTGGAGAGAAAGAGAAAGAGTATGAGTGGAAGATGGTCAGAGAGAAAGGGAGACACAGAATCAGAGCAGGCTCCAGGCTCCAAGCTGTTAGCACAGAGCCTGACACGGGCTCGAACTCATGAGTGGTGAGATCATGACCTGAGCTGAAGTCAGATGCCTAACCTACTGAGCCACACAGGTGCCTCATTCTTTTCCAATTAAATAGGAATAATATTGGATTTAATAGGCTGCCGTGGAGCCAAATGAAGTAAAGATTCTGGAGCTCTCTGGTTTTCCACCTACTCATGCAGGACCCCCAACCCCTATAAAATACCCTTCAAATACAGCAGATAGAACCCAAAGGTTTCACTTACACTCACAAATAATTCCTGTGAGATTCCAGGTGAGAGCCACATTCTATTTCTGTCTTGCTATTCCTTTCCCTTGGACACTGCCACATCTACTGGGCATACCTGCCCCTTTTCCTGGGTCTTGCTCCTTCATGACCCCCACCACAACCAAATTACCTGGGTCCTCCAGTTGCAAAGTTTAACTGATTTCTCTGGAGTCCCTTCTGAGCCAAAGCTGAACTCAGTCTCCTACAGATAAATGGAGAATGCCCCTCCTTCAGCTTTAATATTATACTTATACAGGTGCATGTCATCTCAGTGCTGCTTAAACATCAATGTTTTAAAGAATTCTTAGCAGGTGCCTGGGTGGCTCAGTCAGTTAGGTGTCTGATTTAGTTTCGGCTAGGTCATGATCTCACGGTTCGTGAGTTCAAGCCCCACATCTGGCTCTATGCTGTTAGTGCAGAGTCTGGGATTCTCTCTCTGCCTCTCTCATTCTCTCTCTCTCTCTCTCTCAAAAAAAAAAAATTCTTAGCAAAATGGCCCCTTTTTTTCCTGAAAGTCTCTCATTTCTCCACTGGATTCAAACATGAGTTCACTGAGACCTGGGCTAGGAGACAAATTTGTGAGCGGGACACAATGCTGTGTATTCAGAATTGGAATCTCTCCCAAATAATCTCCATAAATGTTAGGTATCTAA
>NW_027533359.1:118435-119142 GCF_008692635.1 Crocuta crocuta | reverse complement strand
CGTTTGCCTTAGGGTGTTTGCTGGGGTGGTTTCTGGAAGGCTTGCCTAAACCAATTCAGCTGATTTGCTCAGTTTGTATAAATTAAAGAGGAAAGTAAGACTTAGGCTTCAGTTAGGACATTTCCCCTCCAGCCCACCCCATATCACCAAGAAACATTCAAAAGTACTTTGTAAGTATTTAAAATACTATATATGTATATGCATATGCATATATATGCATGTGTGTGTCAGATATTGATTTCTCAAACTACCCTCAATAAGACCTAAGATTTTATTTTATTGATTCTGTCGATTCTAGAAACATGGATAGTGGTTAATTTTTTAAAATTCTGACCCAGTCATGAACGCTGAGTTTGTGTGATTGACAATGTAGCTTCAGTGTGTTCACTTCTCTAGAAAGTATGAATTGCAGTTCCAAAAGGATCACTGTGGGGAGGAATTCCTTACCCAGATTCAACATTAAAATTATTTACATATTTTAAAAATCAGCATTTCTCTTATAAAAAATGCAAAGACTGGGGCGCCTGGGTGGCTTAGTCGGTTGAGCGTCCGACTTTCGCTTAGGTCATGATCTCATGGTTCGTGGGTTCGAGCCCCGCGTCGGGCTCTGTGCTGACTGCCAGCTCAGAGCCTGGAGCCTGTTTCAGTCTGTGACTCCCTCTTTCTCTGACCCTCCCCTGCTCACGCTCTCTCTCTCTCTCTAGAAA
>NW_027533359.1:109515-118109 GCF_008692635.1 Crocuta crocuta | reverse complement strand
ACTGCTATATGCAGTATACTCCTGGTTTTAGTAAGAATAAATTATGGCATAAATAGAAGAAAATGCACCTAATTGCATCAGAATTTGAAAGGGTGATGGGACACACCTGGGTGGCTCAGTTGGTTAAGCGCCAGACTTCAGTTCAGGTCATGATCTCATGGTCCATGGATTTGAGCCCTGCATCAGGCTGTATGCGGACAGCTTAGAGCCTGGAGCCTGCTTCATGTTCTGTGTCTCCCTCTCTATCTCTGCTCCTCCCTCATTCATGCTCTGTCTCTCAAAAATAAATACAAGTTAAAAAAATTTTTTTAAAGTAATAAAAAATAAAAGGGTGAAAGGCTTGGGGCAGTGACTGGCTGGCTCAGTTGGTTAAGCAACCTACTCTTGGTTTTAGCTTAGGTCATGATCTCATATTTCGTGAGTTCGAGCCCTGCACGTGGCAGTGTAAAGCCTACTTAGGATTCTATCTCTCTTCCTCTCTCTCCGCCCCTCCCCTGCTCATGCTGTCTCTCTCTCTCTCAAAATAAATAAATAAACTTAAAAAGTCAAAGCCTTGTCCAAACACATTTTTAAGAAACTAAAAACAACCTTATCAATTTTACTACGTAAGATTTAGAATTCTTGCAGCAAAGCAAGACTATACACAGCATGAAAAGCTAAGAGAACAATAAAATAACAAGATATATTTTCCGTGATTGACATTATGGAATGCCTTTCATTCCTTTCTTCCAATATGAGAAAAATGCATCAGAAATAAATTTAAAGTTGTTTGGTAATCAGCTCACAAAATGATAAGCCAGCCCTGGGCCCTTGACTTTTGTTTTTATCTTTCACTGTATGTTGCCCTTTGGGGGATCTTCATGTCTCCAGATCATTCTTCAATGTCATGGCAGTTGATGAATGCTGGTTGGGCTGGATTCCATTGGAGTGAAGTAAGTTTTCAGGGGCTCACTCTGCCAGTTTGACGAGACAGTAAGAATCCAACCCTCTGGCTCTCAGATGGGTGGCATTCAGGCAGGATGTGGAAGGGTTCACCCAAGTCACACTCCTCTACAGGGTGAGTCTGATTTTGGTTTCTCTGCTCCAGCCTGCAGCAGGCACCAGACCCTCTGAAGCTAATGGCCAGATTGTCCTGGACATACGTACCTGGGGGGCAATAACTGTCCCCATTGCAGGTCAGAGCACTTTGCCTTTCCTTCCTTTTCCCTTTCTCTTTTGGGGAAATTTTTTTTTAAGGGGAAAAGATAAAGTCCCAAGGATTCCTAACTGGAAACATAGTCTTTGAGTAGGCAGATATCTGACCTGGGTCTGACTAGGTAACTTGGGGCTGAAGCAGAAGGAGCTGGCTCTTTGCTGAGTTTAATAAGTTAGCCTTTCCACAAATTGGGTTAGACCTCAAACAAGACCTCATCCATCCCTCTTCTGCCCACCTTGCACAGCCTCTCCAAAGGGCCTCAGACATGTCCCAGCCTGTTTTGGTGATTCTGTAGTGAACATTGCTCTGTGCATGTAGTGCCTCTGATGTCTGTGTCAGCCTAGGCCCAGAGGCGGAGGAGACTCCAGGTAAAGGGAATTTGTAAAGGCATGTGGCCCAGCAACTTAGGAGAAACGGGGATTCATCTCCTGAGTGAGTACCCCTATGCATTGCAGGATCTGCCCATGACTTGGGGGCCAGCTGCATTGGTGGTAGAAGTTCAGCAGTATCTACAGCCTGGTTCTCTGGGCCTCTTAACCACCTCCATGCCCAAACAGAAGGCTGGTATTTCAATCACATATCCAAGAAGCAACTTGCCTGGCTAACCCCATAGCAAAAAGCGTTGAGGACCCTGACCCCTTAGAGAAAACCTTCTTTTAACCAGAATGATCTGGCTTTTAGGACACAGTGCTTGAGAGTGGGAGCCCCTCTGGTGAGGTAGCATAGAGAGATCAGGTTCAGGCTCCTTGTAAAACACCCAGAGATCCCTTCCTCTCCCATTCAGAAATACTAACCCAAACTCAATTATTTTTACAAATAAGAAATAAAACTATATGGATAAATAAGAGTCAGATCTTGTGTTCTAATTCATATTTGTCTGAATCAAATTCTGCATTCTTCCCACTCTATATACTCCAATTTATGTTTTAAATAATCAACTTAAAGTAAGTTTTACCCCAAATGTGGAGCTCAAAACTCACAACCCCAAGGTCAAGAGTCTCATGTTCCACCAACTGAGCCAGCTAGGCATCTCTCACTACCTCCAATTTAGATTATAGTTTTCAGGGCCTTAGGGAATAATTGATTTAGACTTAATAAGTATTGCAAGTTTGTGCATTTGGGTGAGTTTTTATATTATTATCTTTCTTCAGTTGGAAATGTCCAGTAGGCAGTTAGATGTAAGTGTCTAGAGTTTGGAAAAGAGATTGGCATGGAAATATAGAGTGCGGTAGATATGTAGTAAGTAGTAGTAAGGACCTGTTGTATATTTATTGAATTGAATGATTGAAGAACTCAATTATATATCCTTCTAACCTTTTCTATGAATATGTATTTTTTCAAACAGAAGTGGGATTGTACTGAATGTACTGATTCATAACTTATATGTAAAAAAATGAACTTTTTCTTTAAACCTCTTTACCAAGANGAAAAGAGAGACGGAGACAGAATTCAAAGCAAGCTCCAGGCTCTGAGCTGTCAGCACAGAGTTCCATACCAGGCTTGAACCCATGAGTGGTGAGATCATGACAGGAGCCGAAGTCAGACTCTTAACTGACCCAGGCGCCCCTTAAATANCTAGAAGTAAGCATGCCATCTGGTGACCAGAGCCAGAACTATGAGTTGAACACACCACTAACAAAGAAGAGAGGAAAGGAGAGAAACTCTTGGAGGATGGGGGGAAATGACTTGATACGAGGGAGGGGAATGCCTCAACCCTGACTTACACTGGAATGACACAGTATCAGCCTCTTCCCTGGGTCTGAGGTGGCACAAGAAGCAATGTATGCTTAGATGATTTTTCCCTGTCTCAAGTCAAGATAAGTATATGTGTACATGTGAACATATGTTTAAACTAAAAAGTCTTATACTATTTTCACTTTTNCACATATGACATTGCATTCATCTATATGGGTATTCCATTAACCACACCCTTTGATGGTGACGTCTATAGGGAAGATAAAATTATTTTCTTTGATCTCAAAGGCCTATGTTTGAACAGGCCCCCCAAAGAGCATAAGATAGAGGAAAGAACACCAGCTTTGTTTAGAGTTGGGGAAAGAAATTCAAAATTATCAAGAAACTACTTTGGGCCAGGCACTTTATATTTGGGATCTTCTTTANCTCGAACCCACAACCGCGAGATCATGACCTAAGCGAAAGTCGGACGCTTAACCGACTAAGCCACCCAGGCGCCCCTCACACCTTCTTTCTTATTGCTGACTCTAATGGTATTCATCTTTGGATGTCAGAAAAGTTGGGAAGACTCCTCTACTCTCATGCCCCACTCTTGTTGAGCTTGAATGTTTTGCTACAAGTATAATTTTAAAAATTAATTTTTTAGTAATCTATACATTCAAAGTGAGGCTCAAACTCACCATCCTGAGATCAAGAATTGCATTCCCTTCTAACTGAGCCACCCAGGTACCCCTACAAACATGCTTTTGTAACTACAAAAATTAATAAGGAAGTATATCTTTCAAAATCTTTCTTTTTTAAGTTTATTTATTTTGAGAGAGAGAGAGAGAGAGAGAGAGAGAGTGTGTGTGTGTGTGTGTGTGTGTGTGTGTGTGTAAGTGAGCAGAGCTGAAGCAGAGAAAGACAGAGAAAGAGAGAATCTCAAGCAGGCTCCATGCTGCCAGCATAGAGCTCAGTGAGGGGCTGGAACTCACAAACTGAGATCATGACCTGAGCTGAAACCAAGAGTTGGACGTTTAATAGACTGAGCTACCCAGGCACCCCCAAAATATTTTTTAGAAAAATCTCAAGGAATATTAAATGTCACTAGAGAAATTGAGATGAAATATTTAAAACATATTACAGATTTAGAGATATCTTTGAAAAATATCTCTACTCACCCAATAGAAAATGAGCAAAGTGCATGGAGAAGTAATTCACATGAGAGGAAACACACAAATCACATGCACACATGCTTGCACACACATGCATGCACATACACACATTATATAAAATTTAAATGACATTATATAAATGGCCTTATACCCTAAATTTCATTCGACAAAATGTTCTTTTCTTTTTTTACTCAACTATGTGTCTTGCAAATCTATGTTGTTACCTATTGTGATATATAATAAGAAATATATATTTGGTCTTTGTCCCCAGTTCCTTGCATAAAACTCCTCAAACCCTTGGAACTTCCTGAGTGATAGGAATGACTTTTGTCATTCATAAGAGCCCCTTTTGAGTTTATGGTAATAAGGTGATCTAGGGTGGGATCCTTTGATAACCTTGAGATTGCACTGGCTACCAGAAAGACCAAGTTGAACTTTTCAGCCCCTCTCACCAACTTCTGGGAAGGGTAAGGTGGGGAAAGCTACAGACTAAGCTATATGAAAACTTTTGAACAGGGGCGCCTGGATGGCTCAGTTGGCTAAGTGTCCGACTTTGGCTCAGGTCATGATCTCACGGTTTGTGGGTTTGAGCCCCGTGTTTGGCTCTGTGCTGACAGCTAAGCTAGTTCAGAGCCTGGAGCCTACTTCAGATTCTGTGTCTCCCTCTCTCTCTTACCCTCCCCCACTCATGCTGTCTCTCTCTCTCTCTCAGAAATAAAATTTTTAAAAAAAGAAAAGAAAATTTTTGAACAACAAGATTTAATGAACTTCTGGGTTGGTGAATACATCCACCTCCTGGGAGGATGGTGCAGCCCAGTTCTATGAGGATAGAAGCTCCTGCATTTGGGACCCTTTTGGACCTCACCCCTGTACCTCTTAAGGTTGGTATTTCAAGGGGGTTGGGTGCAATCTTGTGGGACCGAACCCTTAATCTGTGGGATCTGACACTCCCTCAGTGTCAGAATTGAGTTGTTTGCTGTGCTCAAAAAAATCCCACATTAGACTTATAGATCAAATTCATATGTAACTGCTGCCTACATGGCACAGTGTGAATGAACATACTATAGTTTATTCCTTAATGATAGAGATTGAGATAGTTTCTAATGCTTTACTAATACAACCATGCTGCAATAGCCTTTTTTCTGCATGCTTCTCTGTGCATTCATGTAAGTATTTCTCAGGGATTAGTTACTAGGAGGATTGTGGGGGTATAGGGTACATTTAGGGTATACTGCCAAACTGGCCCCTGTAATGGACATTTGGCATCTGACTTGCTGCCAGACTTGGACTGGTCTGGTCCAGTCAGACCCTTGAGGCCAAGCCTCCATGACTTTGCCTCAAGCTTTCTCCTGCTGCTCCTTCTGTCTAGACTTCCCTCCCCTTCTCTGTTAAGCAAAATCCTAATCATTAAAATTCAACTAAAGTATCACTTACTCCCAGAGGACTTCGCTGATAGACACCAGAGCAAGCTGAGTTAGGTGTCCTTTTCCTGGTGCTCCTAAATCACCAGGTGACTCAGACTTCATTATTATGCTGTGTTAAAACTGCGTTTAGACATCTATCTCCCCTATATATCAGTGAATTCCTGACGGACATTTGTGTCTTATTCATTAGCATATACAAAATAGAAGACAGAAAAACACTCATTAAATGTAATTTTTTTTTTTTTAATTTCTAGGAGAGAGAGAGACAGCGTGAGCAGGGGAGGGTCAGAGAGAGAGGGAGTCAGAGACCGAAACAGGCTCCAGGCTCTGAGCTGGCAGTCAGCACAGAGCCCGACGCGGGGCTCGAACCCACGAACCGCGAGATCATGAACCTAAGCGAAAGTCGGACGCTTAACCGACTAAGCCACCCAGGCGCCCCTGAATGTAAATTTTTTGAAGCAAATATCCAAGATTGTGAATTTGTCTGCTCTATTCCAACCTCTGTTATTCAGACCTCAGACTGCGATTGTTCTGGGCCCTTATGAGAGTCCCTGAGGCCAAAGGGAAGGCTGTGAGTATTTATGTTGGAGACCAACAGTGAAAGCCAACATAGGACAAGTTCTGTGCTCTGAGCTTGTCTGGATTCTGGGGAAAACAGCAGCAGCAGCCACAGTCTGGAGAGGTCCCTGCTCAGGCCAAATGGTGTTCTTAAGAGAACCTCCTCCTCACCATGGTAGGCAGTGTGAAGTCCTAGCATCCTAGAGCTGGAAGGGACCTAATTCATTGTTCTTTTTTTTTAATGTTTATTTATTTTTGAGAGAGAGAGAGAGAAACAGAATCCAAAGTGGGCTCCAAGCTCTGAGCTGTCAGCACAGAGCTTGACAAGGGGCTCGAACTCACCGATAGTGAGATCATGACCTGAGCTGAAGTTGGATGCTTAACTGACTGAGCCACTCAGGCACCCCTGATTATTCTACCACAACACCTTCCTCCACCTTTTAGGGAGAAAGAGCGAATAAACAGAGGTATGAAGAGGGGTAGAAAGTTCCCAGGCCTCCAGAACCCTCCGGAGAGTAAGTTGACAGTCTGGGTTCTGCCCAGCCCAGAGCCTGGTACTATGATAGGAAAAGACTGGATTCAGTAGGCAGAGAGGGAAAGGTTAGGACCTGAGGTCCCTAGATGGGGAAAAACATATTTTGGAACGATGCTGGGAGAGTCTGCCTGCAGCAAACCCCCTTGGGTGTAGGGTTCCTTTTAAAAAAAAAATTAATGTTTATTTATTTTTGAAAGACACAGAGAGCAAGCAGGGCCAGGGCAGAGAGAGAGAGAGAGAGAGAGAGAGAGAGAGAGAGAGGGAATGGGAGGGAAACACAGAATCTGAAGCAGGCTCCAGGCTCTGAGCTGTCTGCACAGAGCCCGACTTGGGGCTCAAACCCACAAACTGAGAGATCATGACCTGGATGCTTAACCAACTGAGCCACTAGGCATCCTGTAAGGTTCCTCTTAATGTGACAGATAACATCTACTTCTCCTCAGGAATTTGACAAAAGACCTAACTAAAAATAACTAGTAGACCATAAGACATGACTTAGAAGGAATGATATGGCCATAGACCACCCCTCATACAATGGAGTCAAGCCAGTCAGGAATGGACAACCCAGCACCTAGAGCTATCAAGCCAATAAGGGTAGAACCTGAAAAGGAACAAGGGGGAAGGGCAAGGGAGGGGAGGCAACCAAAACCTTATAAAACAAAGACTCCTGCTTATTGTTGCTGGTATTCACTTTCGAATGCCCCCTCTCTGTAAAGAGAGCTTTCATATTATTCTTCCTGTCTGATCTTATACTCTAATAAACATTTGGCTGCTGCTCATTTTTTGTCCACCTCTTCATTCTTCAAAGTGACAAGATAACAAACCCTGGGTATTGAGGTAAAAAAATCCTGCAATAGTACTGCCTCCCTTTGGCCCAGGTTGGACCTGCCTTCCCAGCTCCTAGGTATTTCCCAGAAGCCTGAGTTGCTACCCCACCTTTCCTCAGAGTCCCTTCCTTGTTTCTCTGGGAATAAGCAGAGAGACATACAGAGAGAGACAGAGAAGAGGAGGGGAGGGGAGGAAAGGAGAGGAGAGGAAGGGACAAGAGAGGGGAAAGGAAAAGGGCGGAGAGGAGAAGAGAGGGAGAGAGAAGAGGATAGAGGAGGGGAGGGGAGAGGAGAGTAGTCCCAGTTAGAATGAGGCCAGAAGCAGAAAAGAGAAGACTCTTGTCATTGCATTTCCACTTGGCTATTTGGGAGAGCCTGAGAGCTACAGGCTGAATAGGGCTTGCTGCAATCCACAGCAGCTAGTTTTGAGACTAAAGTACTGCCGTGGGTGTCATTAGTAAAGAATGAAGAGGCAGCAGCAGAAGGGGGAACCTCTGAGCTGGAGAGGGCATTGCTCCTCAACTCCAGGCAGACAGGCCCTGCAAAGTAAAATCAGACCTCCATGGAGTCTGTGCTATAGAGAGGCTCAGAGGGAGAGGCTCTGTTTCTGCCACAGAAGTGCAGCCTCACCAGGGAACAGGAATCCTTAAACCAGAAACTCACTCTGGGCTTCCTCAGATCCCCCAGAGAAAGGCCACGCCCCTGGAGACTGTTGTCATGGCAGCAGCTTCCAGGGGCTGACTGCCTTCCCCCTTGCCTGCATAGCTGCCTTGCTTGCCTTCTGATACCTTCGGCTCCTGCTACCTGAAAAGACCTGTACTGTCCACTTTTTGTGAGCAGCTTTCACCAAGGGAATACCCCTGTCACATATTGTGAAAAACTCTGAANTCCCTCCTGAGTTATATAGACTAGTCAAGGAATCTAGTAACAAGAGCTGGGATTCCACATACATGCATTCCAGGGCCAGTCTCTTTCCAGGCTTCCTAGATTAATTTAGCAATATATTTAATCTTTTTCTGTCTCCATTTTCTCATCTATAAATGAGGTCAAAAGCAGATTTATTAAATTGTATCCTTATAACATTTACAAATTTATATTTCTAAATTTTTAGTCTAGTCTGAATTTAGAGATGTGCAAGAATGGTGATTTGGATTTGGTGCCAAGTGGTGTGATATTGGTTACTACTGAAGTAGCAAATATACAATG
>NW_027533359.1:90324-109391 GCF_008692635.1 Crocuta crocuta | reverse complement strand
TTATTTTGAGAGAGAGAGCTTGAGAGAGTGCCAGGGAGGGGCAGAGAGAGAGAATCTCAAGCAGGCTCCCCACTGTCAGCCCATAGCCTGATGTGGGGCTCAAACTCCTGGGTCTTGAATTCAGGAACCATGAGATCATAACTTGAGTCAAATTCAAGAGTTGGACACTAAACCAACTAAGCCACCCAGGCACCCCTGTAGCAACCCATTCTGTGCCTTGTGGTGGTCTTGGCAGCCCCTATAACCTGAAATGCTCAACAAATCAGAGGAGCACAGACCTGCAGGTACATTGCTTTTTAAACGCCTAGTCTAGTCAGCTCTCAGAAAGAATTTTGGACTAACCTACAAAGCAACATTATCTGCTACATAGTGAGCCACTTCACCAAGACCTAATGTCCAGGCTGTAAGTTTTGACATTCTTTCTATGGGAATTCCTCTCTTCTGTGTTTGTTCTTCAGTGAAGGAGTTTTCAATGCAGTCAACTTAAGGGCTTTTTTTTTGTGTGTGTGTGAATAAAACTGGTTAAGATCTACTTCACTGGGAGACTATTTCCAACTACGCTCTGTTTGACTGAAGAAGAGTTCTATAATGTTTATTCAAAAGAGTGCATGGAACACATTGGGGAACTTATGGCAAAAGGGGAGGCATGAGAAGGGATCATGCCTCCCAGAAAAAGGGATCAAAAGTGTTCAAAGTGAAGAGATCATGTATGTACCATGATAAGTGATGAGATCAGACATAGACTACAAACCAAGCAATGGGTCTATAGTGCTCTGTAAGAATCCCTTTTTCTCTATGTTGAGATAAACTATCTGGTTCTCTCCAGAAGCAATGGTGCTGTAAAGCCTTTGCTGTCATAAGTCTGGCTTCTCATGGGTCTCTCGGCACCTGTGGTCTACTTGAATGTTCCTGAAACATCCCAAGGAACAATTCCTTTATTAGATGTACTTTCTTTGATATTACCTATTCCTATTCCTTTCTTATCAGGAATTACTCATTCTGGGAGAAAAGCACAGCAAGAGCACAGAGTGGGTGGGTATAAAGCATGTTTGGGTCACACTAATTAGGGGTCTCTTTTGGCTGGAGCAAAGGAAAAATGGTTGACAAAGCTGAGAATAATTGACTTGGGCTTCCTTGAATATCAAGATAGAGAATCTAAGATTATTCAGTGGATTGTGGGGTTACCATCCAGTGTTTGAGGAGAATGGCAAGGTAAAATCAGGAAATAAAGTAGATTAATTTTGTCATTTACTTCTCCTTTGCATTTTTCTCTAGTAACTCCAATCTGCACTGGACATTATCTTCTCCAAATTCCTATGGCCTGGCTAATAATCCCTACCTCACAGACTGCTGAGAGGGGATGTGTGGAATAGCCCACTCCCCTATGCAAATCAACCATCCTCATGTGGGCCACATAGCAGGCAAAGTAATGATAAGGTTCCCAAATGTTTCTAGAGGACCAGTACCATTTCCTTGTGGTTTGCCTTTGTGTCTCCCCCAAACTATCCAGCCTCAATCCAACATACTCTAGTGGATATACAAGAAATCATGAATGCCTTTCATTGCATGCCCAAGATGTAAGGCTCTATCATCCCCAATCTAGGTAAATGCAAAACGAGTGTTGGTCAATTAAGCTTGTAGCTCCTGTTAGAACTGTAGGCAGTAACTAATTCACGATTGTGTATGGTTGAGGCTTAGGGGTCCCTTTAGCAGAATGCAGCTGTATAGGTAAAGTGAAAAACTCAGAATGGGTAGAGGTAATGCAGAGGTGAATTCACCTTGAAACTAATGAAGCTTACATTTCATGGTCCCTGGATTTGTATGGGCACCATATAAGGCCTCTGAGAAAAGTAATAGTTGGCAAAATTCTAGGATGACCCCCTCAATGACCTTCACACTTTCCTGATTCCCTCCCTTTGATTATAGATAGAACCTGTGAATATGAGATAATCTATGATTATGTTACATTACATGGCAAAAGAGATTTTTCAGATGCAGTCTCAAATCATTGAGTCAATCAAAAGGGCAGTCACTAAGTGGGCCAAACCTAATTGAATGAGCCCTTAAAGAGATGGCTTTTCCTTGTGTCAGAGAGATTTGAAGCATGAAAAAAATTCAACATGAGGGAGATTTTCCACTTTTGGCTTTGAAGATAGAGGGGCTATGTGGCAAGGAATGTGGGTGACATCTAAGCTGAGAATGGTCCCAGCTACTGGCTAGGAGTAAAATATGAACTCAGTCCTACAACCACAAGGAACTGAATTCTTTCACAGTCATGTAAGCTTGAAAAGGGACTCTAAACTCCAGATGAGAATGCAACCTGGCCAACACCTTGGTTTCAGCCTTAAGAGATCCTGAGCAGAGAACCCAATCATCACACATTTGGACTTTTGAGTTACCAAACTGTGATCCAAATAAGTGTTCATTTAAACAGCTAAGTTTTGTATCTTGTTCCATGGCAATAGAAAACTAATATAGAGACCATATTATGTCTCTTATGTTTTTGTAAAATTCATTAAAGCAAGAATATTGACTGCAATTTGAGACTAGTGTCTTCTTACACTCCTACTTCCTATCATATTTTTGGTGGTGAGATGGATATGGGCATATTTTGGATCAAGCTAACAAGAAGTTGATTTAGGATTACATTTAGTTTGGGTTTAATTAGATAATTTATTCATGTGTTTATCAGTCCCTTCAGTGTATATTTAAGTAATTACTAGAAAGTCTTCACAAGGTGGTGAGTAGAAGCTCTAGGATTCAAACTAGGGTTGTGTGAGTCTTAGGCTAATGAGCCTAATGGCTGCATTCTTAATAACTTTCATACATACACTTAGTGAACCATGAACAAATCGTATAGCCCAAATTAAAAGCATTATTGTTTAACACCAGCCACTTGACAGCATTTGACACCGTTTCCTACTTCATTCCCTGATCCCAAAGTATTTTTTAGTCTTGACTTCCATTGCTGTCCTATATGTACAGTATGATTTATCAAAAATGGATTCCTGCTGGGGCACCNCTGCCTTTGCTACACAAACCATGTTTGTGGCTTTGCCCAATCACATCTACTTTTTGTATTAATTTCGTGGTGATTTGGCATGAAATACTGACATTGACTAAGATATCATTGTAGAGACCAAGGGCAGGATACCCCAAAATGTGCCACTTTGGCATATGATTATCTTATGTATGTATGTATGTATTTCCTTAAGAAAATAAACTCTATTCCCAACATAGAGCTCAAACTCAAGACCTTGAAATCAAGAGTCACATATTGTACCAACTGAGCCAGCCAGGAGCCCCCAGCATATGATTATTTTAAATAAAAGTTACTTTATTTACAAGAAGGACACTCAGTCCCTCCTCTGTCCTGACAAAAGGAAATAAATCTCCCATGTGAAAGGTACCCTCCCTGTACCCTGTCTTATCACCAGAGATAGAGAATTCAGGGCTGAGAAAGCTGTATTAACAATCCTTGTTACTTTTTATTAATTTACTACCCCAGCCCAAATTCTGTTTAGATTTCATTACTAACTGAAGCTCCCAAAGTTCTGTCAGTTCCTCACAGATTTATTTAGTGTCTTTGTCTAAAATATAAAAATTAGCTGCTTTGGTCATTTCTTTAGGTCTCAATGTCATTACGGGGCCTCTGTGTGCACATATTAAAGCTTTTTTCCCCTATTAATCTGTCTCATGTAAATCTAATTCTTAGTCCAGCTGGATAGCCTTGAAGGGTACTGGAAGAAAAATAATTTTCCCTTTATCCTTCTAGATTCTTGGCTGAGACCAGCCACCCACTGTACTAAAAGATTAACAGGAGAAAAACAAATAAGTTTAATAACATGTTTATCTCCAATACACATAGGAGAAACCTAGGAAAACTGAATAACTCCCCAAATGGCCCAAGTCACCACCTTAAATATCAACTCTAGCTAAAGACAAAAAATGTTGGGAGAGGGGAATCATTTAAGGGAGGTTACCAGGCAAAGCTTAGTAAACAAGGGTAAGGTTGTTCTGCAGATTTAGGTCTTTGCCTTTCCCATTGATAAGAGTTTCTAGAGGTGGTTTTTTGTTTGTTTGTTTGTTTGTTTGTTTTTTTAGTAATCTCTACATCCTACAGGGGGCTTCAACTCAGACCCCCAGATCAATACTCATGCTCTACCGACTGAGCCAGCCAGGCAACCCAAGAGTTTCTAGAGATTTAGTCATCCTATTTTTATTTGGTACACAGAGGGAGACACCCTTACAAATGGATATTTCCCTTTATAAATGTAAATGCCTCTTTCAAAAGGATAACTTATACTCAGTTTTCAGAACTTCTCCTCTGGAGGCTGTTTTGTTTTGTTTTGTTTTGTTTTTTAAGAATAAAGAGCCTAAAATAATCCTTGTGAGAAATATGCCACAGAGACATATTTGGTGGTGGCAAATTCTGTTCCCTTCAGGACACTGACAGGACACTGTGACTGTCATCATTAAGAATATTTAAGATAAGGGGTGCTTATGTGACTCAGTGAGTTAAACATCTGACTCTTCATGGGCTCAGGTCATGATTCCATGGTTCCTGGGTTTGAGCCCCACAATGGGCTCTGCACTGCCAATGCTTGGGATACTCTGTCTCCCTCTCTCTCTGCCCCTCCCTTGCTCACTCTCTGTCTCTCTCAAAATAAATAAATACACATAGAAAAAAAAAGAATATTTAAGATAAGAATTTGCACAAGAAAATTTAAAATAAATCTTAAACTCACTTAAGAAGGAAACTTGATAGAATTTGACAGCTGTTTACTCAAATTTGACAATACTAAAAATTTGCCTATCACCAAGAATGCATAGTAAAGTTGAAACTTTTATCAATAATCATAATAAATTGATTAACCATGGAAAGTAAAGATTGAATTATCTTAACATTTTCTCTAGGAAAAATGATATTACAAAGCTTCATATTACATATGAAGAGAGGATCCAAGAGTTTGTACCCAAAAAATTGTAGGGGAAAAATGTTAGAGGTGTACCAGGCAGTTAGGTAATAAAAATGCTATTTGGGATGAGAGGAAAACTCTCTAAAGGCCTGTTAAACAAGGGAAGTCATTTTAGATTTCTTTTTAAGTCACCATGACTGTATATAAAATTTGTCCAAACCAAAAGCCTGATTTATGGCCCGCCATGCATGTCACATATATATTGTACACCTGCTTTGTGAATGAGTAGCCTAAAGACAAACCATCTTGACCTTGAGACATGGATAATTGCTCCTACTCCCTGCATGCCTTTACAGTAAAACCACTGATTCCTGACTATATGCTAATCTATAGTTTTTTGAGCTTTTACAAGGTGTAAACAGTATATAGCCCTGTAAAAACTATTCATTCTCCAGAACACTTTTCTTTCCTGTGAAGGATTTCTTTCCCAGGCAGCTATCCTAACTTGGGCTCAAATAAAACTATTTCATACTTTCAGGGATTCTAAAAGGTTTGTTCATGTTGTGTCAATATTTCTATGGAAATGGGAATGTTTCACATATGTCAGCTGTCCAGGTTTTGTAATTTTTTCTCGCTATATTATAAATATTAACTTTGGTACCTAAGTGCCTCTATTATGTACACACATACCCTTTCAATGCTTCTTTTCTCTCTCTTTTTATTAATTCTAGTTAGTCTGGTTATTTAAAGTTTATTTATTTTGAGGGGATGAGAGATTGAGTGGTGGAGGGGCAGAGAGAGAGGGACACAGAATCCCAAGCAGGCTATGCACAGGCAGTGTGGAGCCTGACACAGGGCTCGAACTCATGAACTGTGAAATCATGACCTGAGCTGAAATCAAGAGTCAGAGGATTAACCGACTGAGCCACCCAGGTGTCCCAAATTCTAATTAGTTGAATTTGTGCAATGTTACAATATTTCAGAAGTAGAATTCAGTGATTCTTCACTTACATACAATACCCAGAGTTCATCACGAGTGTCCTCCTTAATATCCATCACCCATCTAGCCCATCTCCCACGCACCTCCCTCCATCAACTCTTAGTTTGTTCTCTATTGTTAAGAGTCTTTTTTTTTTTAAGTTTACTGATTTATTTTGAGAGATAGCACGAGAAGAGAAGGGGCAGAGAGAGGGGGAGAGAGAGAGAAAATCCCTGCTTTTCATCTTGGATTTCTATGAAGACCACTCACATGAAGCATTAATGCAAGTAACAGAACTTATCAAAGTTTGGGTGGATGAAGGGTCATATGTTATAGCAATATGAACAATTAAAAATTGATTACTAAACATTCTTGCATTTAAAGGTCCTTGGCTGCATTACTACTTGGGAGTTCTCTGTAAACCATTCTCCTGCCATCGATCCACTCTTGCTTCTTTCTCCCTTCTTCCATTTCCTTTTTTTCCTTCTTTGCCCCACCCCAAATTCATGTTTGTTTCTTATGAAGGGAAGTTTAGCTACATATGTGTTATCTTCCAGTCCTTTCCATCAGAGTTTCTCCTTCTTCCCTGCAATTGGCATATCAGAGTATTTTCCTTAAGAAAGACTGTCTTTTTCTGAACAGAAACCTCTTGCAAAACATAGTTTCTTAATTTCATGAGATATGAAATAGGGTTTGTTAGACCCATTTGAGGCTTCTGAAGTCCACAGCTAGCACTGAAAGTTAGGATTGAAACCCAGTTTTTACTCAGTCTGAGTCTAGTCTTCTTCCCACTACCCAGTACACTATAATTAGAGAACAAATATGTCCAGGATGACGGTTGGAGAAATTGCTCTTAGGTGAAGCTTTCCCTAACTGGAAAAGGGCATACTGCAGGCTACAAGCCATTCCCTGAGGCCAACTCCAGAGCCAGTAGAGCAGTGCCCACTATCTGCAGCAAAATCATTGGCACCCAGATTCACTAGGCCACTGGATACCTGAGCTGTTTAGTCTAGGTGCCAGTTGAGACACAACCTGGGCACTTTTGTTTTTTTAAACAAATTTGACTTGTAGGTCTTATAGCAGCCCAAAGAAGTGAATACTGTTACTATGTACAAGTTACAGACAAGCAGATTCAATATCAGAGAACTTAAGTGACTTGCCTAAAGTCACACAGTTAGTAAATGGAAGAAGCCAAAATGTAGACTCTTGGAGATCACGCACTGTCAATGTCCTTCAGCCAAACACCACCAGGGCATGACTGGGGTTCATCAAGCTGGGATTATTTTTCATTGCCACAAAGAGAGACACCTCAACACCGCCACTGACCACCTTGTGTTGGCCTTCATGACAACAAGCAATAAGCTCAACTTGTTCAACCCCAGGTGTGCTCCTTGCGGTCTTTGGCTGGAGGGCATTGAGAGAAACGGAGGTTCACTGAAATTCAGTTGAAACACTCACTTCCTTGGACCCAACTCTTTCACTTAGTAATAGTGACCATATCTTAGACTTCTTGTGTCTACTTGTTTGAGATACCAATCTGCCTATATCTGGGAAGTAAATTCACACTGAACTGAGCTCCGATATTTCATTGAATTTCTTCAGCATTGAGTTTATTTTGCTTTTTTTTTAATGCTTATTTATTTTGAGAGAGAGAGAGATAGAAAGCGAGCAGGGAGAGGGTAAGAGAGAGAGGGAAACAGAGAATCTAAGCAGGCTCTGCAACTGTCAGCACAGAGCCCAATGTAGGGCTCGAACCTATGAACCACGAGATCATGACCTGAGCATGAAACCAAGAGTCAAAAGCTTAACTGACTCAGCCACCCAGGAGCCCCTTGTCAAGAGTCTCTGTGGTTGGTTTCCCGACTATATTATACTTATTATACTTCCCGACTATATTATACTTACCCAGGAACTTACCTTAGGTTCCTGGGTACCTCAGTCAGTTCAGTGTCTGAGTCTTGATTTCAGTTCTGGTCATGATCTCAGGTTTTGTGAGTTCGAGCGCTGCATTGGGCTCCTCACAGTGTGGAGCCTGATTGAGATTCTCTCCCTATCTTTTTCTTTTGGCCCCTCCAGTGTTTGTGCTGTCTCTCTCTCTCTCACACACAGTAAATAAATAAACTTTAAAAAATGCTTCTTTTCTTAAAGAGAGTCTCCCAAATTCTAAGTTTCAGACCCCACAACCTAGCTCTATCCCTGGAATGGTAAGTAGTATGAAACTTTTGGTTGCAATTGGAAAGGGTTAATAAGGATATGAATGTGGTACAGAAGTGGGAAATAGATCAACTGTGGAGGCTGAATTAATAATCATTTTGAAGACGAGAACACTGTGACCAGCTTTTTAAAAAATGTTTATTTATTTCTGAGAGAGGCAGAGCATGAACGGGAGAGGGGAAGACACAGAAGCTGAAGCAGGCTCCAGGCTCTGAGCTGTCAGCACAGAGCCCAACCCAGGGTTCATACTCACCAGCTTATCCCACTGAGCCACCCAGATACCCCAAGGTGACCAGCTTTTAAAATCTGAAATTCCAAGGTGTCCTTGGTACTATTAGATTATATGACCTCAGAGGCTGACTTTCTTTAAAACCACCCTCCCCACCCCTCACAAAGGCAGCCTCCAGCTGTTCTTTCAAATTTTCAAAAAAGAGGCTGCCTAAAGAATCTATATTTGTGTTGTTACTGAGCAGAGAAAACAGGTGACTGGTTAATTTGTTTACCCGCACACACACTTGAATCTACCTCCTGCTTCCCAAATGGCAGTAAATACCTCTTTTCTATTTTCTAATGACAACGTGTATGTAGGTGGATATTACTATCAGTAATAATAATAATAACAACTGTATAGAACAGAACTGACGAATATTTTTAAAAAACTCGTAAAAATCTCTCTCACTTGGAGCCTCATATCCTCAACCCCATTTCAGTGTCTGGACAGGATTGCAAGGGATATAGTAGAGATCTGGGTCTTGGGCGAGGGTAGGTGGACAATCTAGGGAGCAGGAAAGAAAAAAAGGAAACATGGGTTGATCCTCCCAGATAGTCTGAGAAAGGCAAGTAGAAATTCCAGGGAGATGACACAATTTTCATGTTTCTGGGGAAGACTGAAAAGACTAACAGTCAATTTGGGGGGGGNGACAACCTAACTCCTGCAGCAGTGCTATAGGAAGGGTTAATTGGAAACCCGAGCTCACTGATAACACGGGTTTCGCTGGTTAAAACGCAGGCGTGAATTTAAGTCATTGTCCTCTGAGTCCTCTTTCCTGCCCCAGCACCATCTCCCTATTACCTTGGAGGCAGGCAGGTGAGCTTCTTGACCCCAAACGTTAGGAGACTACCGCCTGCTTCGGATCTGAGGAAGTTTGAAAGAGGAGAGGATACCCGCAGGCGAGGGAGAACACCAAAGCGAGTTTAAGACTGCACTGCCGATACTCCTTTCCTGTCCCTGCTCGAGTCCATTTGGGAACAAAAATTGTGGACTACGGTGAGGGATCTGAGGAGGTGACGGGCGGTCAGATTTGGGTATTAGTTCCCTATTGCATTAAAAACAGGCTGGTCACCGGTCCAGGTAAAGAGGAGGAGGAAGAAAATAACCAGGTTCCCTACAAGTCAGTGTGGAGGTGGGAGCCACCTGCCAATCACTGGAAGGGAAAAGAGGGTGAGAGGACCCCCAGCAGGTCTTGTAAAGCACTTCTCACACCACAGGCCTACCCTCTTTTCATTTAGATTCAGAAAATGGTGGGCAATGGGGAATGCTGGGGAGGTGGGCGGGAACCTGCGTGGGTGCCAGTTTCCTATTGTGGGGGATGTAGGCGTGTCCAGCGGAAGATGCAAGCAACCCGGATCCCAGCAGATGGGTGAGAGTNTAGCTCTCAGGGGTGGGGGCAAGCGGACAATCCTCTGTGGGACTGTATTCCCTACACTCCCGCCTTGAGGTGTACACTCCCGCGCGTGCGCGTGTATATGTCTGGCCGGGTGAGTGTGTGCGTGTGTGTGGCATTTAGGAGACTTGACAGCGCTCTCTAGAAAGGAGTACTATGGATTCTTTTTTCCATTTCTTTCCTCTAGGAAAAGATGGCCTTCTTTTTTTTCTGTAGAGGATGTTTTATTTTTTTTTATTTTTTAATAGTTTATTGTCAAGTTGGTTTCCATATAACACCCAGTGCTCATCCCCACAAGTGCCCTCCTCCATGCCCATCACCCTCCTTCACCTCTCCCCCCACCCCCATCAGCCCTCAGTTTGTTCTTGGCATGGTAGATGGTCTTTTTTCACAAGAAATTTCCTGACATGATAACACCTGAAGATTAGCAATAACTCTGTGTGGCAGAATTCTGGATTCTTATGTTAATTTTTACTTTTTGTGTGTGTCTTCTGTTTTTCCAAAAAGTGTATCTATTACCTGGGTAATATTATCATAAGGTTAAAAATGAAAATATGCAATTTTGAAGGATCTATTAAATAAGCTAAAAGAGTAATCACACTAAGCCATAGATCTGTCCTCAGTATATTTTTTGTGACAGAATAGGCATTTTAACAAGTTTCACAGGTGACTGTTGCACTCTAAATTTTGAGAGCCAATACTGTGTTTGTCAGGTTAGGCTGAGCTTATGCTGTGGTAAGAATCTCCCAAGCCCCTGTGGCTTAATGGGCAAATGTTTATTTCTAGCACACAATAAATGCCCAACATAATTGGTGAAGGTCAGGAGTGAGAGGGCTCTGCTTCCCATAGTCTGTCAGAGACCCCAGGTGACAAGTACAAAGGTACTTGGAACATCGCTTGCTGGTCACTGGCAAGTGAAGAGTGTCATGGAGATCTCTCACTCACTCTTCTAAAGTAATGATCTGGAAGTAATAGAAATCACTGCTGTGCAGAGCTGACTGGCCTAAACTAGTCGTGTGGCCTTACCCAACAGCAAGAAGCTGGGGGTTCTATGGGAATAAGAAGTATGGTTTTCCGTGTACCTAAAAGGAATGTAAACTATAAAGTGAGAAAAAGAAACTAAAAATATTCATAAGAATTCAAGGGGAGAATGCTTTTCTAAAGCACTGAAACAAAAAATTACAAATTGTAAAGAAAAAGTGACACGTGTAATATATGAACATTTTCTGTGAAACAAAGCAAGAATGAATGACCCCTTGGCTTTTGGTTTTTACTATGATACCATTTGGGGAGATCTTCACATTTCTAGACCATTCTTCAAGGTTATGGAAGCCTGATGGATGCTGGTTGTGCTAGATTCTAGTTGGGGTAAGTTTCCAGGGGCTCACTGTGCCAATTTGACAAGACAGTAAGAATCCAACCCTCTGGCTCTCAGATGGGTGGCATTCAGGCAGGATGTGGAAGGGTTCACCCAAGTCACACTCCTCTACAGGGTGAGTCTGATTTTGGTTTCTCTGCTCCAGCCTGCAGCAGGCACCAGACCCTCTGAAGCTAATGGCCAGATTGTCCTGGACATACGTACCTGGGGGGCAATAACTGTCCCCATTGCAGGTCAGAGCACTTTGCCTTTCCTTCCTTTTCCCTTTCTCTTTTGGGGAAATTTTTTTTTAAGGGGAAAATATAAAGTCCCAAGGATTCCTAACTGGAAACATTGGTTGGGATAGTCTTTGAGTAGGCAGATATCTGACCTGAGTCTGACCAGGTAACTTGGGGCTGAAGCAGAAGCAGCTGGCCCTCAGAGTCCAGTGAAGTAGCCCCCACAAATGGAGTTAGGCATTAGATGAAACCTCACCCATTCCTTTTCTACCTGCCTTGCACAGACTCCCCTAAAGGGCCTCAGATGTGCCCCAACCTGTTTTGGCAGTTTTGTGGTGACTTTTGCTATGTGTGCCTGGTGTGGTGCTTCTGATGTCTGTGTCATCCTAGGCCCATAGGCAGAGGAGAACCCAGGTAAAGGGAACTTGCAAAAGCATGAAGTTGAATGACATAGGGGAAAAGGGATTTCATCTTCTGTGTGAACATCCCCACGACTTGAGGGTCAGGGCCATTAAGTCGTAAATTGCTGTGAAGATGCTTTTGAAGGCATTAATGGTGCATGGTCAGTAGCATCCAGAGCCTGGTTCTCTGGGGTTCTCACCACTTCCCTGCTCACAGAGAAGGCTGGTAACCCATTACATGTTCAAGAAGTGACTTGCCTAAGAGAAGGACANCAGACCCTGCATGGAGCCCTCTGCTAACCAGGATACCCAGGATTTTAGGTGACAGTGCTTGAAAGTGGGAGCTTCTGTGGCGACTTAGTATAGAATGGATCAGCTTCCAGTTCCTTGCAAAAATTCATGCTTGAATTGGAGAAGGTAAGTGGATGACTGCCAGAAAAAAGTCACCAGGTCTGTGGTACCTATGAAGTCACACAGCTATTTACTCAAAAGAACATTTAGATCTTGCCTGACATTTATGCTAAGGCTACACTTTCCCTAGACTGCTCCCACATTATAACTGAGCATAGTTGTACAGCTAGAGCCAGGCTATTTCAGCTCATTGGAGGACCTTCTAAAATCTTTTGTTTCTGTACCCTATTGGCCTGGTGCAGACTTTCTCATTTATTGCACTGCAGTCTGGGACTCTTTTTGCCTAATCTTCTCTCTCCTTATCTCTCTTTTCACAGGTGTGACACATGCATCACAGTCTGAAGGCTCTCCCCATCTCCTGCTTCTTCCCTTTATCTTTCATAGATGTTTCCCTAACAAATCTTTTGTATGTCTACTCTTGTCTTGGCATTTGCTTCTAGGAGGGTCTGAACTGATAATAGGGTCAGAGTACTTTCACAGATGAGATCTCAAGTTTCACATTTCTCAATAGTTGTACTATATTTCTAAGAGGCAGGCTAGTATAAAGAGCTTAACTGACTGTGTTCAAGTCCTAGGTCTACCACTTTTAGCTCTGTGTTCTTGGCTTCTGTGCCCCTTTTCTTAAGAGAGGATAATCACATTAATTCCTCTTAGGGTTCTTGTGAGGATTGTGTGAATTATTATACAGACCACTTAGTGTCTCACACATATTAAATAGCATCAGCTGTTTTACCATCTTTGATAGATGAAGTCAGAAGAGGGGAAGGATAAAAAAAAAAGAGGGGAAGGATATTGCCAGGTCCTGTGGCTATTGAGGAGTTTGGTGCTGGAACTCTCAATCTAAAGTTCTAGAGCTCTGAGTATGTACGCTTTATTAGTTTTTAACCTAGAAGTTAAGATTCAGGTTCAGGAAAACACATGAAACAGTTCAGTGGCATGACAATTGTGTCCCCTACCTTCAACTCCACTGGATGGAATGGTTTTTATGATAGAGAGTGTCAAGGGCATGTTTTCAAGGAAGGAAAAAGGCAAGGTAGGAATGGCCCTAACATTTGCTTGAGTCCCCACTAAGGGCCAGATGCAGTGTTTGGTATTTTGGTTTGATTCTCTTAAAACCCTGCAAGAACCCTATAAGGCAGGTAGCAGTATTTCCTTACATGAGTAAGAAACTACTTGGAGAGTGAGTGTATTTTCCAAGGCCCTAAATCTAGTAAGTTGTGGAGCCAGGATTTTGACCTAGGTTCGTCATACTCCAAAACCCATACTCCTACCTTTTACATTGTTTTGAACTTTGGATGGTGACCTTCCAGGACTGGAGGTCTGGTTGGTTTAAATTTCCGTGAGGGCTGTTAAACTGGAAGTTTCCTCTTTTGCACCAAGATGTAAACAGAAATGAAATTCTAAAGCCAGGTTTTCAAAGGAAATGACCAAGCAGCTCTAAAACTTATAAGGAGGGTTAAAAGGGTCAAGAGAGAGGAGATTCAGAGAAGGAGTTTTTGTGAGGGGGATTTCTTTGGAGTGGGCTTCCAAGGGCGAAGAGTTGGGGTGCTTTCTCCTTCACCCCAAGGCTTCAACTGGAACCCATGAAGCTTGTCAGGTATCTCCTAGAGCTTGGAAGCATAGTGAAATGGGATCTGAATCCATCATAAGAAATCTTATGGGCTAGAGAATGTGGCGGTGGTGATGGTGCAAGCAAAGGGAGGTGACTGTATTGGGATGTCTACATTCCCAATGTGATGGGGCAAAAGATATATGATGTTTCTCATGTACCAAAAGTGGGCTGTGCAGGAGAACAATCTGGTATTGGGGGTCCTGCTGAAGAGAGCTGTTTGGTGGTGCTATGGATTCCATCAGAGAAACTGGGAATGGACAGCTAAAAAAACTGAGAGCTGAAGAGGAAACAGCAATAGAATGTTTTGCTTCTGACACAAGAGTTGCAGTGGGAGAACCTCAGATAAGAATCTGCTTTTAAATGTCAGCTAGGTCCAGAATGCATGAAGCCAACTTACTACACAACCATAAAGAGCATTCTGTTTACTCCCTCCCTTCAACGCCAGACAGTCCTCAAGTCAAAATTAGCAAGCTAGGGAGGATGGAGAAAGAAAAGAAACCCAGCACATCACTTACCCCCAAAGTGGGAGGTCCACCTGAATTTGGTGCTAGCTGAGGGTGGAGAGGTTTAACTCCAAATTGAGTTCAGAGAGTTCTTTATTATTAGGAACTGGGGGTTCTAGCCACTGAAATGATTGTTGATTTAGGATTTAAAGTGATTATAGGGCTTTTTGTCTGTGAGCAACAAAGCCACGGGGCCTGGGCAAAGCTTAATTTTAAAGGTACAGTATTAGACAAAAATAAAGTTGCATTTTGATTATGTCTCACTCTTTGTTCTTGCTTAGTAGATTGATTACCTCTGCTTAGTATGATGTTTGTGATGTGCCATGCTGTGGATTTACATTAATTTTGCTACATCAGCTTTCTTTCGCTTAGTATTTACCTGATACATATTTTTCCATCTTTTTATTTTGGACTTTTCTGGATAATTTTAAGAGCGCCTTTGAGAAAAAGCATGAAATTGGATTCTGCGCTTGAAAAAAATCCAATCTGAGGTTTTCTTCTACTGTTAGTTTAATCTATGTACATTTATCGTTATTGACATGAACATATTTCTTCCTATTTTGTTTTCTGTTTATCATGTTTTTTCTTTGCATCTGTACCTTCATCTCCTTTCTTGCCTTCTGTTGGATCAAGGGAATTTTCTTTGGAAATTTTGAATTTACATATTCTATTTTTATTTAAAAATTTTTAAATTTGATACATTCTATTTTTAATCTTTTAGTGCTTATTCTAAGAGTTTTTCTAAAGTGTTTATTAAACTGCATTTTTAAACAAAATAGACTATCTTTAACTTCTCTTCCTTATACAGACTTCTACATTTTGAACTTTTTTTAAAAAACATGAACAATTTCTGATAACTGGAATTTCTATACACAAACTGTTAACCACTATTACAGTTCATAATTCATGATGCACGTTTAAATATATTATCTCATTTGATTCTAGAAAAAGCTCAGCTAAGTGTTACCTCCATAATGAATTAATGAATGAGGCAAAAAAGAAGAGGACAATTGAGAAATGAGCTCTTCAATTCTTAATGGTATCTTTAAAGTCCCTTGGAAGTCTGGGGACCTCAGGTTGAGAGCCACACATCTTAGGAATATAGCCTTCACCTTTTCTTTTGGGAAGGGAGAGGAGAGAATTATATTTTTGAACATTTATTCTGTGCCATAAATTTGCCTTAGGCAAAACAACCCTCTATTTAATGGCTACCTTCTTTACTTTCTAGATGTTTCATGGGTGACATGAGAGTTATTTCACAACATGCTTCTGTACCAATCCACATACATTCTCCAGGATAGAAAACAGGCTAATGTTGATGATATTGATGAAAATAATAAATAGCAATTTTATTAACTATTTATTATGTAACGACCATTTAGCTAGGCACTGAATCTCATGGGGTAAATAAGCTCTCAGATCCACGAAGGGAAGCCATTTAGTCATCAAGATGGTTAGATGAAACTACATCACCTGTGTAGTTTCAAAATAGAGACACTACCTAAATCAGCAGAGATTCTGGTAAAAGTTTGCATACACTTATTATAATTGTCCTCTTTTTCATCAATAGAATGGCCTGGTTTAGGTCCTAATAAAGTACTTTATGCCTCTCCTGAACACTTCTAAGGTGGCATCTTTAAAAAATAAAGCAATTAACAAGAATAAATCAGCTAAAGTAAAAAGGAACCACATATGAACTTAACTGTAAATTACTGAATTATGTCATTGGGATATTAAATGTGTATTGTGTTCTTAAACTTTTCTCTCCTCCCATTTCCTACAGAGATCCAGGAGATTTGTGGCAGAGCTGGAAGTAGAAGCTGCTTGAAGCCAGTGGCTTTTATGTCTTGAAAAGGATTATCTTACTTGATGACATCAAGCCAGATATCCCTGGATGGCAATGGAAGGCATTTAAAGGCAGTGAGATGTCAGGGTTTGTGGGTCCTTCCAGTTGTGGAGACATGAGTAATTCTGTATCAGAACCCAAGGAAGACTATGGCAGGCTCAGGAATGCTCAGCACTTAGTCTTGCCAAAGACTCCCCTATCCAGAGTGTTGGATAGGAGCAGCAGGAACAAGGGATCTGAAGAAATCGTGCCAGTTCAGTAAATGAACATCTGATCCCTAATCAGTATGGACAAATATAATGACATGAAATCTCAAGCTTTGGTTCTAGATGAGACCATAGGATGTTTGTACATGTCATGAAGATAGGGAATCCTTAATAATAACTGCAGTTGATATCCCACCAACATGCTACAGTTGAATGTCAGGGTCTTATTTATGTTCATTTAAAGACAATTTTAAAATGTGATATTCCTAACATGTTGAAGTGTGTCAGCTAAGATCCATCTATTTGCTAAGCTTCTTGTTCAAAGTTTCAGTAACAAAGGAAACAAACTCTTACAGTGGACAATTGTCCTCTGAATGTATAAGAGTTCTTAAGAACTTTTCTAGTTAGCAAGGTCCTAGGTCCCTCAGAAGACATAATAATTTTAAGACCATATGGCAAAGTATGAACTATGGTTGTTTCAGGTATGTGTGTGCTAGAAATCTTAGTTGTCCCTACATCCCGCCCCCCTGCTTTGTGTCCCCTAGGCTTACCAATATAGAATAGATTAAAAGTCTTTCTTGCCCTTTGGCTTCCACTTTGGTTAAAGGGTAATACCCAGAAGAGTGAATTCACCTATTATTTGTGTCCCCATCCTGGATTCTCTTTGAGGTCTCTGTGAACTAACTGCATTCTGAAGATCACAGCTGCTGTCAGGTGGCTCTTTCTATCACAGCTGTTTTACAATCCAGTAACCACTCCCACCCCACTCCTCCCTTTCCCCCTTCCCACTGCTCCCACTTCTTCCCCTCCCCCTGTTCCTTTCCCACCTCTCTTCTACACCCTCGCCTTATCCTTCTCCCTCCCCTCATACTCTACTCTTTGCCTACAGGTAACACCATATTGCAGGCCGAATTGTGTCACCTCTAAATTCCTATTATGAAATCTTAATCCACCAGTACCTCAGAATGGGACTGCATTTGGAGATGGAATCTTTATAGATGTAGTTAAATTAAAACAGGGTCATTAGGCCTCCCCAGAAGAGATTAGGACACAGACAGGTACAGAGGAAAAGACCATGTGAAATTACAGAAAGTAGCCATCTACAAGCCCAGGAAAGAGGCCTCAGAAAAAAACCAACCCTGCCAACACCTTCATCTTAAACTTCTGAACTCCAGAACTATGAGAAAATAAATTTCTGTTGTTTAAGCCATCTAGTTTGTGGTGCTTTGATGTGGCAGCCCTGGCAAACTAACACATGCCATAAATTTCCTCTTTTGCTGACAACATGGGAAAAAAATTCTCTATTAAACTTCTCAAATCATTTGAGTCCTATTTATTTCCTGCTGGGACTGACTGATCCAGGAGGATTATACAGGACTCTTACTTCCTGATTTGTTCTTAAGAGTATTTTGCAAAATTTCTGCAGTAACCATGGAATACATTTTTTTCTCTAAAGTAAAAAACACTGTCGGGGCACCTAGGTGGCTGGTTAAGCATCTGACTCTTAATTTCAGCTCAGGTCATGATCTCATGGTTTGTGAGTTTGAGCCCAGCATCGCACTCTGTGCTGATGCTTTGAAGCCTGGTTGGGTTTGTCTCCCTCTCTCTCTGGCCCTCCCCTGCTTATTCTCTCTCTCAAAATAAATAAACACTTGAAAGCAAAAACACTAATACATGAAAGAAAACTTGATTTGGGAAATTTCCATATATGATGAATTTATAAAATTAAAAAAATTGTTTTTAATGTTTATTTTTGAGAGAGAGAAAGACAGAGCACAAGCAGGAGAGGGGCAGAGAGAGAGGGAGACACAGAATCTGAAGCAGGTTCCAGGCTCTGAGCTATCAGCACAGAGCCCAACATCGGGCTTGAACCCATGAGCCCTAAGATCATGACCTGAGCCAGTCAGATGCTCAGCCAAAGTTGGACACTCACCTGACTGAACTACCCAGGCACCCCTAGGATAGATTTATAATCATAGGCATCCAACATCAATTCTCCTCCATAAATCCCCTACTCTAGATTCCGTTATGTCTAAGGGATTATGAAACCAGGGAATATGACTCCAGTGCTGAAATTAGGGAAAGATGCCATCTTTGGTCCAAAATCTACTAGTATTTTTTATTATATCTGAAGGTGGCTGCCCATGCTTCCTTTTGTGGGAAAGAGCAAAGCTCTGCATTAAGTGTAAGTGACTGTTATAGTACCCACTAAATATCCTGTTATACCAGCCCAACTCACAGGGGCAAGCAGCATCAGGAACAAAACTGGCTCTTACAAGCAGCACTAGAAAGCAATCAGACTCAGAAGCCACACTGGGAGGGTAGGGGAGGGAAACTGGCATGACAGCATACTCCTGGCTGTCACATCCAAGAGAAAAAGGAATTCTTTCACCAGGAGTCAGAACTCTCCTTCAATATCATCTAGAGCTTTCCTGGGCTTGCTCACTTGCTGGTCTCAGTAATATTAAAGGCACATTGCAAAATACTTGCTTTGAAATTTAGAAACAAATTTTATTTAAGATCTGAAATACAATTCCTAAAATATCAACTTCTCCAGAAAACCGTGGCTACACAATAATGCATTGCCTCTATCATGTTAGAACGTGCATTAGACTCAAATACAAAAACCATGAAACAAACCACCATCCTTCAACAATTTGAGCAAAGAGAGAATGCCTAAGGAACAACATAGATGGACTTGAAGAGGCTGGGCTGT
>NW_027533359.1:82734-90310 GCF_008692635.1 Crocuta crocuta | reverse complement strand
AAATGCATGGGTTTTGAGGTATATACATTAAGTTGAACCTTTGGCACTAGGAATCAGGGCATTTTGTCACGGAGCATTAACGCATATTAGAAAATTGTGTAGTGTCAAAGGGATAGAACCACCAGCATTCAAGCAATGTTGTCAACTAGGCAATAAAATGTTCTACTGAATGTTTCTTCTTTGTCTAATTACTGCATACACTGGTAGCAACTTTGAAATGAGAAAAGGAGCTTGCACACCTTTCATTTTCTGTTTAAAACAAAACAGAAAACAAAACTGAAACATAAGCCCTGTTATACATTAACAATTTTTAAAGAACATCAATTATACAAGAAAAAGACTAAGAACAAAAAGAGTGTTTACAGATACCAGACATAACAGTGAGTGGTCAGTAGACCCTCACAGGGCTTTACGGTGGTACTCAGCCGAAGCCACTTTGTAATCACTGGCAGTAAACAGAGACGCAGCATTCTTTGCCAGATATTTTAGGAAATCATGCAAATAGCCCAACAATAATGCAAGGCTCTTCTCATCAAGGGGCGTATACGCCAACATTGCTCCGATTCTTACAAATAATCTCAGTAGATGTGGGGCTCCATAAACCTGGGACATTGGTGCATCAGGGTGAGCCAAGAGGATTTCAGCATACTGGGGCCTCTCAAATTTGTAGAGCAGCTGAGTGCCCAACATCACATTGAAATATTCTTTTATTCCTGCCACAACTTCATTAACCGCATATTCCTTATTATCGACATTTCCCTGCGACTTCTTACAATTTGCATACTCTTCCAGGATAGCATCTACATTTTTCTTAGCAGGGAGTTGAAACAGCTGCTTCTGCCTGGTAACTAAGTCCCAGTCCTCAACAAGCCACGGTTTTAATTCTTCAGGAATCTTCACTTTAACTTCCATTCTATTCTTAAATGCCTCCTCACTTTCAACAGTAGGGTCTGCCCGGGCCCTTTTCTTCCGAGGTGGCTGAGGTGCTTCGCTGGTACTGCCACCATCTCCATTTCCAGGTGTCTTCTGTTTGTTCTTTCTTGTCTTCCTCACTGATCCTGAAGGGGGGTTCTCCGCAGAGCGACCCCCCCATCTGCCTGGGAGAGCTGGTTCCAGATTTTTCTGTTGTGGACCAGCAGTCTTCTTTCCTGAGGAGGCCCCTCTCATCTTACTTCTCTGCATATTGCTTCTAGTTGGTTTTTTGAAGTTGTCTTCTTCTGCAGATTGTTGTCCACGAGTTTGAGAACCCTGCTTTCTGGAACTCATTCAACCCTGTTTTTATTTCAACCACTGTAATACATAAAGCATTTTACTTATTTGTTTTCTATGGTGACCTTTAACACACTATGCTTAATAAAACACCCATCCAAGTATGACATAAGCTATTCTCTTGGAATCTGGATCTCAAATCCAGTTCAGGATCATGTGTAAGTGACTTACTATCTCCACCCTCTTTCTCTGATCCTCACTACCAACCGCTACTCTCATCCCATCCAATCACTTATCAGACTTGCCCATAAGTTAGTTTTTTGGTGCCACTCAAAAGATAGGAATGTAATTTTAAACGAAGAATGAATTAAAATGGCAAAGAAATTACACAAGGCAGTGGAGGTGAAATTCAACACTCTAAACAGGAAAAAATGACAAGATGAAAGAAGTTTAATTTAGTTGACTAAAGGCAAAACAAGTAACACTAAAGGTTTTTTGTAAGAGTCCAGGTAGGCCTGAACTAGAGTGATGACAGAGTCTAGAGAAACTGAATTCAAAACTAGGTAAATGAAGGAGAAGGAGTCGTCAAAGATAGCTCTATAATTTTAAGCCTGGGTAATTAATGAATCAATAAAATCACTGATTTTAATGATCAGTTTAGAATCAGCAATAAAGTAATAGGAAATAATTAATCCATCCATTCANGTCAATTAAAAAAACAATGAGCTTTGGGGTGTTATGCTAAGTGAAATAAGTCAAGCAGAGAAAGACAGATACCATATGTGGAACAGGAGAAAAGTCAACAGAGGACCATAGAGGAGGAGAAGAGGAAAAAATAGTTAAGGAGAGGGAGGGAGGCAAGCCATAAGAGACTCTTAAATACAGAGAACAAACTGAGGGTTGAAGGGGGGTGGGGGAAGGGGAAAATGGGTGATGGGCACGGAGGAGCGCACTTGTTGGGATGAGCACTGGGTGTTATATAGAAACCAACTTGACAATAAACTATAAAAAATAAAATACTTCAATAAATAATAAAAAGAAAAAAAAACAATGAGGTTAGTACAATGATAGTTACAGGCACAGAGTATTTAGAAGTAAACAAGAAATGGTACATGACACAACTTTCAGTATTAGCTGAAATCACATGGAGGAGGGAGAAGTCATTGATGACTCCCAGGTTTTGAGAATGGGTGATTAGGTCGTTAGTGTTATCACATGAAACTGTGTCTAGAGAAGAAAATGGATTGGAGAGGAAAGAAGTTCAGTACTGGATCTATTAAGTGTGAGGCGTACAGTTAGATATTTACTTTAAAGCTCAGCTAAAGGTTAGAGCCAGAAACAGGGATCTGAGAGTAATCATTTTATAGCTGCTACTGGAAGCTATGTATGAAAGCCATTGAAATCATTCATGAAGAGAAGTGGGGAAAAAAAAACTGAACCAAAGTATGGAATACTAGAAAAACCTAAAAAAGACATATAAAGGGTGAACAGAGACCAAAAACAAAAACGGTCAGAGCAGCAATGGAAGAATCAGGAGAATGTTCTTCTGGAAGCCAAAGACGCTGGGAGTTTTAAGAAGGGATTAGGATAAAATGCAGCAGAGGGGTTGAAAAAATAGTGTTCTATGATTCTTACAGTGTGACAGATGAAGCATTTTCTTTGACTTACATAATCCTCTTCCTTCTTTCCTTTCCAAGAACTCCTAGTGTTTTCCCAGATGGAACCTCCCTAGATCTCCTGGGATGGTCTGGAAGGATAAGGTGGGAGACACAATCTAGAAAGGAAAACAGGTATCTGCCATGAAGATGAACTTTTGTGAAATAATACAGAATAAAGTAACCTAATTTTATGACTATGTGGTTTACAACTGTAATATCAAATATATGAGCACCAATGTTAGACATAATTCTACTTCAATTAGGCTCTGTCATTTATCAGTTGTGAGGACTTAGGCGATATGTAAGCTCACTTAGCCTTTTTCTGATCTATGAAATGAAGCAAATTACCCACTAGCTTTTACAGGTTTTTGTTAAAAACTTATTTAAAAAAAAATTAGTTTTTATTTTTGAAACAGAGAGAGACACAGCATGAGCAGGGGAGAGGCAGAGAGAGAGGGAGACACAGAATCTGAAACAGGCTCCAGGCTCTGAGCTGCCTGCACAGAACCCGATGCAGGGCTCAAACCCACGAACCGTGAGATCATAACCTGGGCCCAAGTCGGATGCTTAACAACTGAGCCACCCAGGCGCCCCTCTTGTTAAAAACTTCTTAAATACAACGTGGCCAAACAGCTAGCACAGTACCTTGCAGGAATACATGTAAATATGGATACAAAGATGTTTGTTGTGGTGGCGTTTTTAATACTGAAGAACTGTAAACATCTAAATTTTCTTCTAACATAAATTATGTATGCACACTACGGAAGAACATTCAAGTGAATTAAGCAAAAAACCACGTAAAACATGGAAAGATGTTCGATTCTATATTAGTAAGTAAACAGGCATAATGCGTAGTATGTATAAGAGGATCCTGAAGAGATAGGTCAAAAAAGAACTATCAGTCTCACACAGTTCTTATGAACAGTTGAGTGTGATCAAAATCATGTTTTAGGGGTGCCTGGTGGCTCAGTCAGTGAAGTGTCTGACTTCAGCTCAGGTCATGATTTCGCACTCCTTGAATTTGAGCCCCACATCAGGCTCTGTGCTGACAGCTCAGAGCCTGGAGTCTGCTTTGGATTCTGTGCCTCCTCTCTGTACCCCTCTGCCTTTCACTCTCTGTCTCTAAAATAAACAAACATTTTAAAAAATCCTGTTTTAAGCTGATATGTGTAAATGCATAGGAAAGTATCTAGATGAATAAATACCAGATTGTTAAAATCAGGGTAACCTTTAAGAAAAAATGAGGGATGATGGTGGATCAGCCTTAAACCAGACTTCTCTGGTAACTGTGGCCTTTCACCCACAGAAAAAGCCTCTCAACCAATCCCTAGACGTTAAAACAATGTTGAGCAGGTGTCAGAGAAACCCTGAGGGGGAAAATAAGAGGTAAGAAATGCTAGACAGAGGTTTGAATCAGGGAAACCAGTTATTGGAAAGACAGACCTGGCTGGAAGAGCTTTCATTAAGCAAATGATATCCTCTAATTAAGAGCACAAAACTCTGAGCAGAAATTAAAGGACAAAGGTGGTCCTTAGAGAGCATCAAAACCTGAAAATACAGTTACTGACCCTGTGGGAATCAGAAACCTTCTGGCTGAGAGGGATATACACACACATCCTGTAGAAGGATCAGACAGCGAGCGGCTAGTGTGTCACAGCATACATTGTAAGCTATCACGCTTACAAAAGTAATTTGTTTCAAAACAAACATTCATTGTGACCAGGACATAGGGGACATAGTATCTGATGTTTTAAGAGAATTTAGTTAATATAAGTGAAATCCAGAAAACCCACCTCAGAACTAATATAGTGCAGAGCTTCCACAAAACAAGGGGACAGTTAAAATACTAACTAAAGAAAGCAAGATGGCCCAGTGCAAGCCAGCCAGACTGTATAAAACAGAAGAAAGGCTGGACAGGAAGTATTTTGGAAGCCTACCTGGTCATCAGCAATTCCTTACTGAGGAGGAACTTGAAAACAATAGCTGAACCTACTGTACATCCTTGGCATTAACCACATATATTCATTCACAGAAAAACTACAAAAAGGAATTCCACCTGCTTCTGATTAACTGGGAGAGTTGTCATTCTCTACAAATTCTATTATTCATATGAAGTCTCAATGAAATATCTGTCACTAGACAGAAAAATACTTATACCACAAGTAAAGGTTTGTGACCAGAGTGAATAAAGTCAGGGAAACAGCCTTTCTCGGAATTAAGCACCTTTATTTTCATCTGAGTATCCTACATATCAAACAAATCACTACCTGTGAGTCAGAAACCAGAAATCAAAGGAAGGGAATACCTGTCCTTTTGATGTATGCTCCTTCTTGTAGTACAAGTTTGTGGATAGCTTTGCACTTCATACTGCTCTTTCCTGCTTAACACTTCTCATGATCAATGACAGATGTGCTGTGCACACTCATTTAAAAAGTTTGCACTGTAGATTAACTTGGGGCAGTTTTAAACTTTGAATTTGACAGTTTGTCTTGAGTTTCAGGCTTTATTAACATTGTTTATGAACTTAGCATGCTACTCTTTGCTCCTGTCATGCTCCCTCATCTAAATACCACAGAAATCCTAGCTCTTCCTTAAATCTCCAGTTGTAGCCCGTTTCTCTCCCATCTCCAGTACCATATGAAGCTGACGCTAGGACTCAAGTTTATGATTTATTTAAATATCATGTTAGTTTTGCTTATAGAACTACACCATTAATCCCTTTTTGTCACAGGTATTGTTTTACTTATCTCACATATTTTCGAGGAGCACTTAGGTCCCTTGTGGGTATATGACAGTGAATCAAAGTGAGTGATTCAACACATGAAGAAAATGGAAGCAAATTTAGGGACGAATCATCAAATATTTTTTACTTGTTTTCTACAGGTCAGCTCTAGGGTAGGCCAGACACTGAGAAAACACATTTGTAGGTTTGCCCTAGGTTTCTATTTTTAATTTCTGTGTAAATATTCATTTAAACAAAAGTGAATACTAAATATCAAATTTTAGATCTTCTGTTTTAAAAAATTTGCAACTACAACTCATTTTTCCCAATGTATACAGATCTTAAGCTGTGTATTTTATTAAGTGGCGATACATTAAAGTACCCCCTTAAGGGAAAAGTGATTCCCCCTCAATTTACCCTGTAGTAACTATTTAAATATTTTTGTCCTCGTTTCCTATTAAAACTTCCAGACAGATATAGTGGGTCACGAGGGACTAACAGGTTATCAAATTACTTCCCCCATGCCATACCAATTTCCAACTTTATAAATAGTGTGTAAAACTATCACACCCATGCTCTGGTCAGCAGCGGCTAGTCTTTTGCAAAATTAATGAAATTTTATGAAATGTTTAGCTGTTGAGCTTCTTAGTGATGCTTCAACATTTAAAGTGTCTATTGGCCTTAAATATTTATGGCTCTTGCTCTGTGCCTAGTTGGTTCTTATACTGATTTTAACATTTATAGGAGCTCTTTATCAAGAGTTGTCATTCTGGGGCAAATATTTCTCCTAGTGTCCTTTTATAACATCCAATGTTAAGATTTTAAAGTTTTATATAATGGAATGTTAGTTTTTCCTTCCACTGTTAAAACAGGTCATTTTAATGGATGTTTTATATTTTAATTCCTTAACCCACCCAGAATTTACTTTGTACGTTATAAACTGAAAAGCCTGTATTGTCTACCCCAAGTAGTTAACGTTGTGGCACCATTTTGGGGTACTCTTTCCTTTACATATGTGTAAATACCACCACACAAAATGATGGCGGAATTCTCCATTTACCTCCCTTCCCCAATCCCAGGAGTGTATAGGATTTCAAATCTTATATACATATTCACACAAAAACATACCTTTAAAACTAAATGTGTATTTTATATTTGACTTGGTAAAGTGAGACCTACTGCCGCACACCTTTTCTTACTTTATCATGGGCATCTGTCATTCTTTTTAACATCACTCTATAATCTCTGTGCCAGAATTTAACTATTAATAAGTTTAACTTATTAATGAACATTTAGGTTGTTTCTGATAGCTTCGTTATTACAGAAATGCTGTAATAGACGTAAGTAGATAGATATATTAAGAGATTTCAGAATTATTCTCAAAAGTGGAACTGTTCAAAGGATTGGTATATTTTTAACTTTGATGAGATAGAGACAAATTCAATTTGTAAAGAACCGCTTTAATTTGTACTCCTAGCAAAAACCTTAAAGTTCATTCATCTATACCTTCAGCAACATCTTTTGGGAAAAAACAATCATTTTTTTGCTTATCTAGTATGCAATAATACTTTATTTGAATATGTGGGATATTGAGCATCTTTCATACATTCATGTGTTATATTTTTCTTATGTGAATATTTTTCTTTTCTACCAGGTTGTTTGCTTTCAATTTATTGATTTCTAACAATTAAATCCTAAGTTTTCTTGGGTATGTTGAAAATATTTTTTCCAAACTCATTTTCCTTCTAAGACGGTCTCTGTGTGTCAACCTTTTCCTTTGACATTTATGTTATGTCTAGGGAAAATGTTACCAAATCAATATTCTAAAAACAATTTCCTATATTTCTTGGTATTTTTATAGTTTCTTCCAACTATATAACTTTTAATATTAATTATTAAAGAGGTCATCCTTTCCCCGCTGATTTGAACATTCTATTTTTACATAGAACATTCTAAATTTCTAGATGAATATTTATATTCTAAGTAC
>NW_027533359.1:79491-82418 GCF_008692635.1 Crocuta crocuta | reverse complement strand
TACCATACTCTCTTCCCAATGATTTTTGATTATTCAATTTTTAAAGGTTATCAGTGTTTCCAGGTTACCTGGTTTGTCAGTGACATCTGTTCTCACACCAGTATCACCCTGGTTTAATTATCATAAAGACATAAATGTTGCCCTAGAATAACACTTATAAATGGTTTCCAATTATGTTTGATTATTGGAAGTATTATTTTAGGTAGCAAAAACACTGGAGTCAACCCAGAGGACCATCATTAGTAATTTGGAAAGATAAAATGTGCCTTATCCATAATGTGGATTAACATGCTAGTTAAAAGAAAGCCTCTGTGAAAGGAATCAAATAGAACTCTAAGAATGGACGTGGAGAGAGCCAAGACAATTCGCTGAATAAAAACAGCAAGTTGCAAAACGATACCTAGAGCATGATACCAAGTCTATGTAAGGAAAAAACCCCACAATAGTATTATGTATGTTTTTAAACAGATACATAATTTAGAGATCTAGAAGGACTAATAATAGTGCTTAACTCTGGAGAAAGTAAGAGAATCAGGGGTGGTGAAGAAATGGAAGCCCCAACATACTCTATAACATTTAAACATTTTCATTTTAAGGATAATATATTCACATATCAATTACATGACTAAAATTTTATATTAAAAATACAGATTTAAAATTCATCATCATTTTCTGATCTATTCTTATCCTTGGATGTCACACATAGCTGGACTTTTCAGTGAATTATCACTGTGTATCATACATTTTGTAGGCATACCATTCAGACTGGTTTCCCTCCCCCCCCTTTCTAGGTTCTACCCATCCTTGGAGGCAGAGGTCAAGGTCCTTTTCCTCTTTGAGGCTTTCTCCATTTCAGAATACTCTGGATCTGACCTTCTCTGAGCTCCTATTGGCCTAACAGCCCACCTCCCTCTCTTTTGCCTTTAATGATTCTCCAAATGGCCTCCTGTAAAGGTTATTTTTTGTTTTTGTGCCTACCCATTTACTGCATCTTTTCCAACAGCACAGTGCCCTTGTCTGCAACCTAGCTTTCAGAAGGGAAAAAACATTAGAAGAAAAATATAGTGACTTCATGGGAAAATGAAGCTTTCAAGCGACTGGAAAAACCTTCATCTTCTCATGCACGTAATGGGCCATTTAGGAATGCAGACTCCAAAGGCTAACATTTTTGGTATCGGTGTGTCACAAATGAGTGTAAACATCTATGGTTTGTTGGAATAAACCTTTAAAACCACATATGTCATTACAGTTAATTTATATCCGTTCACTTCTGGATCTTGGAACACTTTCTTTATGTTTAACATGTTGTTTGAGTCCAAGACAAAGGAGGAATGACACAAAAGCTGTTAGCAGACTAAATATGGCTATGATTTCCTAGATAAAATTATCGCTCCTGGAAATTCCTTTATAAATGACTATGATCAATATACTCAATATCTTTCTAGATTGTTAGGATAAGCCAGAAGTCATGAATCCAGAATTCAGTTCTAGTGGTAACTGCTGCTTCTGGAAAATCAGGAAAGAAACCCAACAGTATTATTATTTTTTTTTACATTTCCAAAAAGAATTCACTGCTTTTAGAAGTGTAAGAATGTATGTGTGTGTAAACCAGGACGTAGCAGAGAGACTAACAGAGTCAAAATTATTATTAAAGCAAACACTTGTATGTGATAAGCACTGTCCCAGTACTTTACATGTAATCCCTTCAAAAATCCCATGAAGTAGGAACAATTATATTTATTTTACACATGGAGGAAATTTAGGGACAAAGTAAGGGACAAACTACTGTGCCCAGGATCACACAATAAGTGGTACAAACAAAATTCAAATCAAAGAAGTCAGTCTTTACTCTTAACCACTAAATTACGCTGTACATGAGAGGAAACAGAATTTAAAAATAATAATATTGTAGTATCTTTTCAAAGAATGTAAGATTATACACCCCTCTGTTGTTCAGGCAGTTGCTGTACTGGAAGCACCACTGGACTTGACCTCATCCTTCCCATCTTAGAATTTAGAGTGCTTTCCCAGATAGGTGCTTATTAATCTTAAAATATTCCTGGACAGTTCGGAAGGTTATGGGGAATTGAATTGAGGCTAGTAGAAGGGAGGCACTCACCCAGATTCTGTAATCAGGGATAGTTCTGCAATCAGGATCAGATCTTCTGACCCTTATTATACAGCAAACTTAGCTTTTCTAATGATGGCCTGGAAGGTCAAAGAAGGGGACAGAAAAGGACATAAAATAAAAAGATATGAGATCCCTTTTTTCTTCATCAACCAATGCACTTTATCACACACAAAGCACACCATAGCTGATAAGTATTATACAAATGTTTCTTTTTCCCTTCTTGTGCTTGTATTTTCAAATTTACTTTACTGTACATTTATCCTGATTTTCAATAAAGTGATTGTCTTTTTTAAACTTTTTATTAAGGATAATTTCAAATAAACAAAAATGTAGAAGGAAGAGTATTGTAAACCTGCAACAATCACCCAGCTTCAACAATTACGAACTGAAGGCCATCTTGTTTCATCTATAACCCCACCCACTGCTCCCCCGCCTCAGATTTTTTTTAAGCTCACCGAATAGCTGATTTTCTGTATTTTATTATGGAAAATGTCAAAAATATACCAAAGGAGACAATATAAGGAACCCCATATACCCTATCACTTAACTCAAACAATTATTAACTTAGGGCCAATTTTGTTTCATCTATACCCCTCCCCACTTCCTCCTATCGCTGAGATTATTCTGAAGCAAATCCTAGTCATCTACGTATTTGAAGTCATTCCCAGACATTTTATTACTTAATACGCAAATATTTTCCTATATATTTCTACAAGAGAGACAATTTGAAAATATAACCATTCATGCCATTATAACGTCTAAAAAATCGACATAGTTCCTTTAAAAAACCGTCAAA
>NW_027533359.1:78668-79287 GCF_008692635.1 Crocuta crocuta | reverse complement strand
TAAACTTTAAATTTTTTTTTTTTTTTTTTTTTTTTTACAGTTTGTGTGTTCAAAGCAGGATACAAACAAGGCCTACTCATCGCATGTGGTTCATCCCCTGATCGCTCTCGTTCTCCATCTCCCCTCAACCCCCGCCTTTTAAACTTTTCAATATGGAAAATTCCAATCCCCGCTATTTTGAGGTAATTCTCAAATCGTAAATTTTTTTCAGCGGTAAAGATTGATATGTCTCTTTTATAACTCGAATTTCTCCTAGGGAAGAAGTTGATGGGCAGGAAAAGCAGTATAATAAACAAATTTACATAATTTGTGTTTTTTCTCATTCTGTTACGCGCGTTTTTCACTCCAAAATAATAGCGAATATCTTTCGGAGCCAATATTGGTCTTAAGTATCTTATAAGCACTAACACATTACAGGCCTCTGAGATAAACGTCTCTGAGGTAGATACTATTATTATCACCATTTTACAAACATGGAAACCGAGACACTGAAAGAACAGGAGCCAGCCCAAGCAGGGCGTTGGCGAGTAGGAATTTGAATGCGGCTCTGCTCAGCTCTAAAGCCATTTGTTAATCTTGTCTATATACGCAACAACAAAAAGACATCGTCAACTCTTTC
>NW_027533359.1:77495-78401 GCF_008692635.1 Crocuta crocuta | reverse complement strand
TCCAACCGCCATAGTAAAGCCAGGTTTCTCTGGCAACTGATATCCATAGGCAGACACGTCACCCTGGAGGCGGGCTTATGCCCCTCAGCCAATCACAATCGTCTTGTCTAAGTTTTAGAATGTTCCATAACCAAATGATTGGACGAAGCCTACCACGTCAGCGATGACACTTCGCCGCAGTAAAGGCGGTCGCTAGCAACCTGCTTCTTCACGGCTAAGGATTGAAGCAAACCAATCATCTTTCTCCATTAGTGTAGGCCCTGGCCAATGACGCTCGCCCTCTTAGGTTCTTAGCCCGCCCACCAAAAGGGCGACAGACGTTGGGTCATACGTCTATAGGGCAGGGTGTTCACGTGGCCTATTTTCACGACCCAGAGTTCCCCTGACCAGAGTTTTTTTTTTTTTTCCTGCAGGGAGGCATTATGGGTTTTATTTTTTCCACTGGGAAAGGAAGTGTCTACGTGGCCTGCGGAAACAGGATGGGCGGAAATGAGCTAAGGTTTCCTCGAGTGGGGAAGCGCGAGATCAAATCCTGGTGCCACGCCCCCCAACCTCTTGCGCAATTCTCTGAGTGAAAAAAGACAGGGTGGCGGTTTTAATGTGTGTGAGGGGTGTTGGGGCCGTTGTGTTTGTGCGCGGGAGAGTTCGCGTAGCTTTGGGGTTGGGGTGTGCGCGCGCGGCATTTCTCGTGGCGTTTGAGGTGGTGGGTGTGCGCGGGCGTGCGCCCCTAGCGTTGGAACTCAGTGTTGGGGCGGTATGTGTCCCGGCGCGAGGTTGTGCGTCAGTGTGTGCGCGCGCGCGCGTGTATGTGCGTGTGTGCGTGCACGCGCGTGTGTACGGAATGTTGTCTACTTTTCTATGAGTTTGAAAATTGTTCTAATAAAAA
The DNA here is from genome assembly GCF_008692635.1 of Crocuta crocuta. NCBI lineage: Eukaryota > Metazoa > Chordata > Mammalia > Carnivora > Hyaenidae > Crocuta > Crocuta crocuta. Next base: position 77,515 of record NW_027533359.1, on the reverse strand, counting down.
GAGAAACAAGTCAAGGCGAC
>NW_027533359.1:49349-77432 GCF_008692635.1 Crocuta crocuta | reverse complement strand
AGTCAAGGCGACCATAACCAATAATGAGCCTTTACCAGAAATATTTTGGTCTCTCCTATCGATTTAATTTGAGACCCTAAATATACACTTTCCTCCCACTTTTTTTTTGATTGCCAAAATCATGTTATATAGTTTTCCACTTAAGAGCCAAGCCCTCCCAATCCCATATTAGCAATACCAAGGAACAGCTTCTTTCCCGTTTTCTAGTATCCGCTCCCATCCCCCACCGCCAAAGTTTCGTGCAGTTTTCTTGGTACGAACACAATTTTCTGCCGGCAATATCTGGATGTGACAGCCTTCTCCAGTCTCTCTATCGCGCGCGCGCGCTCTCTGTATATACGCAGACTCCGAATTTCTGTAGGGACTGAGGCTCTCTTACCTTTTTGTCCTGATCTCCAAGCACAGTGCCCTTCAGGCAAGTACGCACTCAGTTAATTTTCCAGAAAGTTCTCTGGGTGAGGTTTATACCTCTTGAGTCAGCCACTAGATGCCACCAAATCCCAGCAAAGGATTGGCTGTTTAGTCCCTGGAATTATGGGATTTTGTTCCCCCTCTTTCTGATTTGTTGAACTCCACAATCTATGGGGATCATATATATCTTTCATTGCTAGGGAAAAATCAAATTAACTTCTGTAAATAGCCCAGCCAGACAGAGGACTATGGCCCTAGATCCAGATGTTTTTCCTTGTTTTCTTTTTAAAAAAATTCCCCCCTCTATCCCTCTCTTCTTTCCTCCTTGCCTTTTTTGGGGAGTCAGAATTGATGAATAGCCGCAGGCACTGATGCTGATGAAGACAGAATTCTTTGCGTGCACCTGCTTTTCAAATGCTGACAACACTCCCCATTGGAAAATATAGATGGCTGTTTAGTTAATAAAGACAGATAGGAACTTGGACCCTGATATTGAAAACTGATCTTTTNGAGTTAGAGACCTAATTTTATTTTATTTAAAAATTTTAAAAAATATATTCATTTTTAAGAGACAGAGACAGAGAACGAGTAGGGGAAGAGCAGAGAGAGAAGGAGACACGGAATCTGAAGCGGGCTTCAGGCTCTGAGCTGTCAGCACAGGACCCGATGCTGGGCTCGAATTCACGAACTGTGAGATCATGACCTGAGCCGTGAGATCATGACCTGAGCTGAAGTCGCATGCTTAACCAACTGAGCCACCCAGGCGCCCCTTTATTTTTATTTTTTAATGTTTGTTTACTTTGAGAGCGAGAAAAAAACATGAGTGGGGGAGGGGTAGAGAGAAAGTGAGAGAGAGAATCCTGAGCTGGCTCTGTGCTGTCCCCAAAGAGCTGACATGGGACCTGACCTGAAATCAAGAGTCAGACTCTTAACCAACTGAGCCACCCAGGTACCTGGAAACTTAATTTTAATTCCCTACTTCCTAACCCTGAGACCTTGGGCAAATAACTTATGTTCTGTGATCCCCAGTTTTTTGCATGCTTTCTATAGTTTACATGTTGTGTCATATCCTTTACATGGCTAGTCTTCTGTTCCTCACAAAATCCTTGTTAGATGGGTCTGAATACATAAAACTCAAAGAAATATATATCTTTCAATTATCAATCGTACACGTGTGTGCATCCACGAGCACAAATGTGCACATGCACACGCAGAGGGGAGGGGAGGAAGATTTAGACCTGTGGTTATCCAAGTGTGTTTTCCAGACACACCAGGCAGCATTATTACCACTTTTGGGGAAGTTGTTAGAAGTTCAGATGCTCAGACCCCACCTCAGACCTAATGAATCAGAAATACTAGGGGTAGGGTTTGGTGATCTGTGTTATAACAGAGTCTTCTGCTGATTCCAGTGTACACTGAAGTTAAAACCACTGCTTTGGAAGGCAGAAATGCAATGCTTATTTTTGTACACTCCACTAGAGGGTGCTACAGAATGTAAAGCAAAACAATAAATGATGTGTTTATTGAGACACCCTGTATAGTTTTTCAAAAATTTTTGTCCTTTTCTTTATTGAAGTATAGTTGACATACAATGTATTAGTTTCAAGTATACAACACCTTGCATATTAGCAGTCCCATTTTAAGATTAAAAATTAACATATAGAGGTGTTCAGTTGTTTTCTCAGTGCATACAAATGGGGCAGTCAGGATTCAAACTTTACATGCTTTTCCAGCCCAAGCCCTTGATAGTACACTGTTCATCTATAATAGCTTGTCTTTCTGGGCCTCAAAATACATTATAGCTACCTTGTTCCCTGCTTTAGCTAACAGTGACTAGAATACCAAGTAGAGGGCAGAAAAGCAAACCGAATAAATGGAAATATTTTGATCATTTCATACTCTTCCTCATCTCTATTCTATAATAAGATATCACCTAAAAGCTCATAGGTGTTTCCCTTTTTGCTTTTATATTCCGCAAATGTTTTCTCTACCCTACACCTAATCTATTTTAGTTTATGCCTGAACCTTGGGGAGGAACTGAGTAGTGAGGAAACACTGTTGTTGAAACCTATTGTGGGCCACACTATATAGCTCTATACACATTAGTCCCAACAATAAGTCTGTAAATTAGGTGATAATTATCATTTTATAGGTGGTGAAAGTGAGTTCTAGAGACTATAATTATTTTTCTTTGGTCATATGACTTGTATAGGGGAGTTTGGGTAACTCCTGGTGTATCTCACAGTACTACCTTGCTAAACTTTCTACTGCTCAATTTTGAGTCTGGTTTAGTTACTTACTGTTTATGTAACTTTTAAGAAGGCTTTAAATTTTCTGAGACTCAGTTTTACCATACATTAAATGGGAACAAATATCCCTGCTTCATAATGTTAGAGATGCGGTATCTAAAACAGTAGCCACTAGACATGTGGGTATTTAACTTTGGATTAAAGTTAAGTAAAATTAAAAATTCAGATCCTCAGTTGTACTGACCACATTTCAAGGGCTCAGTAGCTACTTATGGCTAGTATTGGTACCAAATTGGATATCAACAGATACAGAATATTTCTACCATCCCCGGAAAGCTGAGTGCTGATTTAGAGTTACAAAGTATGTAAAAGGACCTAGCATAGTATATAATTCATGGCAGGAGCCCAATAAAAGTGATTTCATCTGCTTTCTTTCAGTATCAGAGCTAGGTATGTTGTCCTGTTTTATTGACAGAGTCAGGAGAGGGGAGTAACTTACCCAACATACTTTAACGGAGGATATGTCTGGCATTGGGACCTACATCTCCTGACTTCCACTCCAATATTCTCTCTAGTCGAACCCCTCCTGTTCTACTCTGTTGAGTGAGATCTCAAGGCCAAGGATGTGAATCATGTGAATTAGCTTTCGAGTCAGGGTAGTAGCAGAAAAAGACATAGGAACTGAATGCCTTCTATGTGCCGGGCAGCACTGTGTTCAGTTCTTTACATCTGTTATCTTAGTGAATCTTCCACTGAAGCCCAGAGAAGCTAAGTACTCACTTAAAGTTGCCAATTAGCAAATGGCAGAGCAAATATTTAGACTTCATTGACTCCAAAACCCCAGTTTTTTTTTTCATTATGCCATGCTATCCTCTTAAAAGTAAATATCCTCCTGCCTCTTCCACTTACTAAGTAGGATAAAGTTTCCATAGATTCCTGACTTTTAGTGGGTCCTCAGAAAATGCGAGTTACTCTTCTTCCTTCTTACATTTATAGCTGAGCCATTGTCTTCACAATCTGTTACAACTGGAAGGGAATGATAGCTTAGATCACTTTTTGGTTGGCTTCAAGACCCAACTCCAGATGGAGACTGTTTATTGTACCAGCCTTCAGAGAGAACAAACAGCAAGTGGCTCCAAGATCTCTGTTATTTTCAAGGCCATCATTTCCTCATAAAATGCCTTTGTGCTAATTAGAAACATGAGCCACCTGAGAGCAGACAAGTTGTAGAGAAGTGTCCACTCCAGTGAAACAACGAGAAAAATATTTTTCTTTCTCAGGGATGTTGGAGCTCCACCAGGGCAGTCGAAGAATGAATTTCAGCCTCTTCTCATTAGGTAGCCTTCTGCAGGGGCAATCTGCTCTGCCTATCAGTAACAGCTGTAACAGTATACGTTGCCCTTGCCTTGTGACTAAGAGCTTTACTAGGTCTGGAAGGTAGTGGTTAGCCTGTTCTGGAGAGTGGAGAGGGACACCAGTATCCTGTCATGGCTCCTGGCTAGTAGATGAAATTGTTGTATTCTAAGGTTATTTTGGATGTTTTTCATTTCATTCTGACTAGCTTATTGGTTGATATTTAAAAGAATATTTGGTTAATTTAAAAGTTAAAAAAAACCTTAATATTTCAAGGCTAAGTAAAATGGTTTTTTTAAAAAATAATAATGTTTTCTATATATTTATACCTGCCTCATTCCATAGGGATCTCACAAAACCAGTTCAGCAAATTAGTCTGTATCAGTCTAGTTTGCTAGCCTATGATGGACAGGAAAAAGGATGGAAATAGTCATGGAAATTTTATCCTTTTACAGTATTTGTTATTTTTTAGCTCCTCTCTCTTGTAATCAACCCTCCCCTGCTTCAACTGGCCCATCCATTTAACAGAAAGAGGTTATTTCAAATGACTGAAACCTAAATCTAATCAATATGGTCCTTGGTGACCTTGGAATGCCAAACTTGCACATAATGCTTTGGTTCCCCCTTCCTGAGTCAGTAGTTTAGCATGCAGTATACTGAAGTGTGTGGTTTTGTGAACCATAGGCTTTACTTGGAATCATCATGTCAAGTTATCCATGTTACACATCAACCAACAGGTGAGGACTGATTTTCACCAGTGTATTCTGACTCCTACAATCTGATCATCATCTCAAAGAGTTTGTCTTGAGCCAGTTTTCCAGAGATAACTTGTTTATGCTTATAAGCTGCACCCACAGTGCCCATTTTACTAGGAATAATAAAAGCTATGTCTTTCATAAACTTCAGCTGTAATACTATTAAGGAAGACAAACCCGTAGTAGTTAAAAGTTGTGCATCTTTATACCATATGTTTGCATGTATAGATGGATTAGGAGGAACTAAATGGAGGACCATGGTGGGGGAAGAAGGGTAAAAACAGTTGGGGAGAGGGAGGGAGGCAAACCATGAGAGACTCTTGAATGCTGAGAACAAACTGAGGGCTGATGGTTGGGGAGAGGGGAATAGGGGTGATGGGCATGGAGGAGGGCAGTTGTGGGGATGAGCACTGGGTGTTACATGGAAACCAACTTGACAGTAAACTATTAAAAAAATAAAGTTGTACATCTTTAAATTGTTGAAGCTTTATGAACCACCATGTACCCATCCTAGGTGAGTGCTGGAGAGAGCAAAGCTACTAAGGAATGAGGGGATCAGGGAGCAGGATAAGTTGCAAAGAGGCCCTCAGTTGGAATCTCAAAGGATATTCTTTGAAGACTCCAGGCCCTATCTGATTTGCAGGTTTTAAAAACGTTGGGAAAGCCATCTGATTGCAGAGTTCACACAGGCAACATATGCACACACAGGCATACATGCACTCATGCACAAGGACCTGGAACCTGTCTGTTCAGCTTGGAAAGGTAGTCTCCATAAAGTACACATTGAAAACTATGTGGTTTGGTTTTGTTGTTGTTGTTGTTGTGTTTTTACTGTGCCCCTGAGCAAAGAAGGGTATTGGTACATTGCTAGAAGTGAGATATGGTTGGAGAGGTAGGAGCATTGTTTAGAGTGTGGGAACATAGGAGGACATGTTCTCTCAAGGCCTTGAAGTTTGAGGTAACATGATTAGAAACGGGAGACAGAGAAGAGAGCAAGGGCAGTTCTTAAAAAGGTACAAAGCCGAGATTCACCCAGCTGCTCCTAGGCCAGAGTTGTGGGTGGGATGTCAGTGAGACCCAGGCGGGTGCCGCCAGCTTTCAATAGAGCTGGTCTGTGAAACTTGGCTGGGAGGACAGAGGAAGATTGATGTTTGCTCCAGAGTGGGGCTGTCAGCTGTGCTCACCACCTCACTATGGTCCCAGCTGTAAACAAAAGTCCTGGCCCTTCATGGCACTGCAGAGCTGTCCAGGCTGGCGTAAGTCTCTGAGAACAGCTAGACCATTTTCTCATCCTGGCTGACAACCAGAAGACAGAAGAAACAATAGAAGGTGGTGGTGGTGGTGAGAGGGGTGCAGATTGGAAGGGGGTGAGAAGCAGTGTCCAGTGGGAAGGAGCTATCAATTTCAAATCTTAGGTCTTTGGATGCAAGTAACAGAAATCTTTTAGAGAAAGCTGACCCTGTTTCTTGTCAGCTTCACAGATAATAGTGAGTTACTAAAGGAGGCCTGCAGGGACTTCAGTGCCTCATTCACTTATTCATTTATTTCATGAGAGTAATTTAATGTGCCCACCACTGGGCTAGGTATCCTGGATGATGCCAAAGTAATGAAGACAGTTCGTAAATTCAAGGAGCTTACAGGGAGTTTGGGGATATGTGTACAGTTAAGTAACAATAAGAAATAGTGTGTCTTTAATGCTAAGTAACAAACATTGGAGTTTAGAATCAAGAGAAGCTGTATCTGGGCATGATCAGAGAAGGTGGGATTTGAGAAGGCCTTAGAAAGATAGACATTATTTGGCTAGAAGGAAAAAGGAAAAGGAAAAGGTAAGTGGCATTCTAGGTTGGGACCAAAGCATTACAAAAATGAGGACTGCTTTAGCTAAAGCAGAAGGTTATTGTGTCAGAGACTTCCTTCAACTTCTCACCCCCACCAAACTCCTCACCGTAGCTAACCCAGACTTGAGGTCTCACTTGAAATGTCACATCTTCAGAGAAGACTTCCTTGATCTCCAGGTTTAGCCTTGCTTTATGTTCCCTTAGCATGCACTAATTTCCCCTTTTTAAGCTAGGACTATTTTCGACTAATAACTCTCGTCTCCCTACAACTTTTCCTCCTACAACATTCCTCCTCAGAATGTTCTTTGCAAAATGCAAATCTGTTACATCACTTCCTTCTTTAAAACTCTCCTACTCTGACCCCTTCATTCTCTTTAGCCTCCCTTTAGATCCTTCCTGCTTCCTTCCATCTCATTTTTCCTTCAGGTCATATCTTAAATGTCTCTGTCTCAGGGAAGCCTTCAGGACATCCCTTCCCCTAATTTCAACCTCAACCAGGTCAAGTCTCCCTCTTAAATATTTCCATAATACTTCCACATTTTGTCCATTTTTCTATTCTCTAATGACTTAGTCCAAGTTTGTCTCCCCCACCAGAATATAAGTAAGCCCTTTGAGGGTAGGGGCTGTTTCTTCTTCACTGTGTTGCCCATATATTTCGTACAGTGTCTGGCATATTGTGGTAGGTGCTCCACAAAAATTTGAATGAACCCAAAGGAGATGAGGCAATATTGGTAGGTGAAAGCCAGCCTGAAGAGATTGTTCTCACATCTGGGGGCAAAGGGAAAGCTTTAAAAGTTTTTGGTTCTGGAATGAGGAAATCATTAGACAACACTATCAAAAAAAAAAAACCAAAACAAAACAAATAAACTATTCAAACAAACTAAACCCAAAGAGCTCAAACCTCAGCTTACCCCAAACTCTAGCCTCCCAATTATCTTGTAGACTCGTATTCACTCATACCTATTCCCTCCACCACTTACTCCTCCAAAAACAAAAGAAAACTTACTCATTGATTATTCCAACCAGAGAGATTTGACACTAGAGCCAAAAGCACTTACTTTAACACTTGTATTTGTTCCTTCAGCTGATATTTATTGCCCATGTCCATTGTTCCAGGCACTTGTGATCTTAGCTACAGATGAAGAAGATATTCCTACCTTAATGGAACTCACAACTGAGTGCACTCTTCATGATGATCACTCATTTGATAGCTTCAAATTTCTAGTGAAGGATTTTGTCTTACCTGGGCTCATTTAGGGACTTTTCAGGGCACTAAGAGCCTGAATCTCAGGGTTAGGTCCTGAGAAAAACTGGGGAGTCAAACTCAGAGAATGGATGCTTATGCCAACACACACTAGATTTTTATCCTTCCATGAGGAGGCTAAATGGCAGGGTGGAGAATATCTGGAAGGGCATTCAGTGAATAGCCATTCCTTAACCATATGACGCTGGGCATAATAAAGCAAACAAGTCTCTAAAGGTATACCCCTTGAGTGAACCAGAATGGAGGAACTCAAGGAAGGACAGGAAAAAGAACTAGATTTTCCAATAAAAATTGAGGTGTTGTCCTGTCCCCTGAGGGGAGCTAAAAAAAATGTGTGGTTCTAAGAAATATTCCAAAATTAATCAGAAAGTACTCATCCTCACCATAGGGTAGATGTTAATGCCAGGGGATGGTTTCTTTTCATCTTAGGTTCAGTCCCAAAGTGGTTAGGAAGATAGTGAATGGGGATGTCAGAAATGCAGTGTGCCTCTGTCCTGCTCCAAGGAAGAGTAAGGGGAATTAATTCATATTGTTTTGTAGTTGCAGTCTTTCCTAACTGGTTATCTCTTGGTTGAAGGGTAACATCAAACATGGTGGCAGTGATATTTTGAAGATACATTAGTTAGTTTTGACCTTCTCTCTCTCTCAAATCCTTTAACCTGAACAAGAATCCACCACCAGGATATCAGGAGATTATATAAGTAGCAGATAGACATGAATTAGATAAATGTCCAAAATTCATAGCTCTACTCTGTTAGGTGGCCATGAGTGAAGAGGGTTCATACACTTGGAATTTGAAATCCTAAGAGACAGGCAGGAAGAAATCAGTGGAGTGTATTTCATAGAAGGATAATAATGTACTGAGAAACCATATTCTATCCTTCCTTAAAGGATCAACTTGAAGCCTAGGGCCAACAAATAGTGATGACAGGCTTTGTTTCTACTAGGGAAAGGCAAAAAGAAGCTAAATCTAAGGGATTCACAAATAAATTCAAAAGAGAACCCTGGGGGGCACTTGAGTTTGTAGAATTTGGAGCTTGGCATGACCATTTTTATTTTTTTTTATTGTTTATTTTCCTGAGCATTTAATTTTTTTTTTTTACAAATAGTTTATTGTCAAGTTGGTTTCCATATAATACCCAGTGCTCATCCCCACAAGTGCCCTCCTCCATGCCCATCACCCCTCCTCCACCCCAACACCCATCAGTCCTCAGTTCTCAGCATTCAAGAGTCTCTCATGGTTTGCCTCTCTCCCTCTCCCCCACTATTTCCCGCCTTCTTCCCCCCCACAGTCCTCTGTTAAATTCCTCCTAATCCTCCTAAACGTGCAAACATATGGTATTTGTCCTTCTCTGCCTGACTTATTTCGCTCAGCATAACATCCTCAAGGTCCATCCATGTTGCTACACATGGCCAGATTTCATTCTTTCTCATTGCCATGTAGTATTCCATTCTACAGATAAACCACATCTTCTTGATCCATTCGTCCGTTGATGGACACTTAGGCTCTTTCCATGTTTTGGCTATTGTGGAGAGTGCTGCTATGAACATTGGGGTACATGTGCTCCTATGCATCAGCACTTCTATATCCCTTGGGTAAATTCCTAGCAGTGCAATTGCTGGGTCGTAGGAGAGTTCTATTGTTAATTTTTTGAGGAACCTCCACACTGTTTTCCAGAGGGGCTGCACCAGTTTACATTCCCACTAACAGTGTAGGAGGGTGCCCGTTTCTCCACATCCTCGCCAGCATCTAGAGTCCTCTGATTTGCTCATTTTGGCCACTCTGACTGGCATGAGGTGGTATCTCAGTGTGGTTTTGATTTGTATTTCCCTGATGAGGAGGGATGCTGAGCAGGCATGACCATTTTTAAAAAAGATTTTTAAGTTATCACTATATCCAACATGGGGCTCTAACTTACAACTTTGAGATCAAGGGTTGGATGCTTTACCAACTGACCTAGACAGGTGCCCCTTGGCATGACCATTTTATACCTGTAATATCCTAATTGGTGCCAAGATTTGTGTTATCCTCTTTCTGTTGGGACTGTGGATCCCTCATATGGATATCAGCCAATGTTTAACATGGCAGAGATCAGGGACTGAGTGGTCATCAGAAAGACAGTTTCCTCAGCTACAGATTGCCTTTGGCTTTTAATCTTCTTCAGTCTGTATGTCATAACAGTCTCAAAAATGAGACTCTTAACACATTATGACACCCTTTGGTCCTTCACTTTCTTTTCTATTCTTTCCTTTCATAGCTTCAACTAAGTTGAAAAAAAAGGGGAATTACACCTGGGGCCTGGGCTTTGCCCAATCAGGCCTCAGTATCCCATGTTGTCTAATGAGCAGACCAGACCGAATGATCTGGGAAGGCCCTTCCAGCTCTGTTGTGCCAGGTTATAGAATTCCAAGACATTGTGATCCATTTACCCAATTGCCTTATGGGAAATCCCATGAGAGATTAGTTTTCTAAAAGAGCCAATTGTTTGTTTCTCTGTGTGGGAATAGTGGTAAATATAGTCAATATAGCAAATATGCTGCTGTGACCATAGTCCCAAGTATTCTAGCCCTTCTGATGGTCAGGGCTATCTTAATAACAATGATGCTCACTGGCTGAAGTAGTTAAGGATTAATGCTAAATTGAGGACTGATAAGACTGTGATCAGTCAGCAAAGCATTGTCAGTAAGTGAAAGGAGAGGGAAGTGAATAAAGATTCAGGACTTCTGTGGGTTGATAATTTGAAGGAGAGCTTAGAGTCAGAAAGATACCCAATTGCAAGATTCTTTTGTCATGATTGCCTTTCATTTTGGACTATTTTCAAAAACCAATGTCTTTTTATATACTATTATCCAAAAAATACAGCAGTAATACCTCTTGACCTGTTAAATGAATTACCTCTGAAAGTTGTAAATGATGTAGTTTTGTTTTTCAAAAATTTAAAAGCAGGAGTAACTTCTCTTCTTGCTTCCCCTATCCCTACCGCAAACAAAATATCATGGTGAAGTAAATGTATCAGTCAAAACTAAAGTTAATCTAACTGAAATATGTGTGTATATTGTGTGTGATGGGGGAGGGACCGCCTATTCTAGGGTTTCTTGAAACTGACTTGCCCAGTAAATAGGGCATTGAACTGAGAAATGAAAAGCCTGGGTTTTGGTTTTGCCACTGTAACTAACTCATTGTGAGACTTGGGTAAGTCACTTGGCCTCTGTGAGCCTTATTTCCTCATCTTTTGCATGGATATATGGTTATTTTACCTCAAAGGTTTACTTTGAGAATGACATGCCACGTAACTGCTTTGAAAAGAAAATGGCTACAAGCATGCTTGTTACCTTGATAGTATAGTCCCTCACCACACACCCCTTGCAAAGTAAGTATAGTTGGTGAGAACTGATGCTGCAATTGGTGCTTTGAAGAACTACAGTGCTCATTAAAAAGAAATTATCTAGCAAACACTAATTAATTTCATGCTGTGAGCTTAGTGTGGGGAATTCAATGATAAATAAATGATAATCCTTGACTTCAAACTCATATATATGTATGAGGAAACAGATAAAAGAACCCTATATAATCTTACAAGTATAAATATAAAGCCATATACAGAGTGTTATTGGAGAAACAAAATTTGTCTGGATGTTGAGGTAATAGGGGTTTGAGACAGCTTCACAGAAACTTTGATATCTGGTTAGAATCTTGACAGATGAGTGGGGATACCTCAGGTGGAAGAGGTCATAGGAGGTCATTTAATTTATTTTACATTTATTTATTTTTGAGAGACAGAGAGAAGCAGAGAACAAGTGGGGGAGGGGCAGAAGGAGAATGAGACACAGAATCCGAAGCAGGCTCCAGGTTCTGAGCTGTCAGCACAGAGCCTGACATGGGGCTCGAACCCACGAACTGTGAGATCATGAACTGAGCCGAAGTAAGGCGCTTAACCAGGTGCCCCAGAGGGCATTTAAAAGCCTAGGGAACAGCAAAGGCACAGAGCATTAAACTGGATGAATTATAGGGTTCAGCGTTCTGTGGGTGGTTCATCATGGCCAAATACAGGGTGCATTTAGGGAATTGAGGGGATTGATGAGAGAAGAGACTGGAGGAAGTGGCAGGAGCCAGAGAAGAAAATCTCTTAGAGGTTAATTTCAGGAATGTGGACTTTTTCCACGGGGTGCCTGGGTGGCTCAGTCAGTTGAGTGAGCATCCAGATTCAACTCAGGTCATTCGTGATCTGGCAATTCGTGGGTTCGAGCCCTCATTGGGCCCTGTGCTGACAGGTCAGAGCCTGGAGCCCACTTTGGATTCTATATCTCCCTCTCTCTCTCTCTGAGCCTTCCCTGCTGACACTCTGTCTCTCTCTCAAAAATAAAAAACATTAAATTTTTTTAAAAAGTTGAAAAAAAAGGAATGTGGATTTTTTTCTGAAAACAATAGGGAGCTATTGATGGATTCAGAGCAATGAAGTGTCATAAAAAGATTTGTGTTTTAGAAAGGCCAAGTTAGAAATAGTGTGTGGGGGATACAAAATGATACTGGAATTAAAAGCTGAACCAAGGGGTACCTGGGTGACTCAGTTGGTTAAGTTTCCAACTCTTGATTTCAGCTCAGATCATGATCTCACTGTTTGTGGACTGGAGCCCTGCAGTGGTCTCAGTGCGAACGTTGCAGAGCCTGCTTGGGATTCTCTCTTTCCCTCTCTTTCTTCCCCTTGCCTCCTCTTTTTCTCAAAATAAATAATCTTTTTTTAAAAAAGCTGTACCAAGATGAGGTCAGGGAGAATAGAGAAGGGGGGACAGACTTCAGAAATATTTGAAAGGTAGGGGTGCCTGGGTGGTTCAGTCAGTTAAGCATCCAATTTCAGCTCAGGTCATGATCTCACAGTTCATGAGTTTGAGCCCTGTGTTGGGCTCTGCACTGATAGCCTACTTTGGATTCTGTGTCTCCTTCTCTCTCTCTCTCTGCCCCTCCTTCACTTGTGCTCTCTCTCTTTCTCAAAAATAAATGAACATTTAAAAAAAATATTGGAAAGGTAGACTTGGCAGGACTTGGTGATTGATTTGATCTGAGTGCTATGGAAGAAGGAGTTGTAAAGGATGACTCCCAGGTTTCTGGCTTAGGTGACTGGGTAGGTGGAAGTCCCACTGATCAAGATTGGGAAGATTGGTGGAGGGAGTGGAAGAGGAAGTTTGAAGGAAATTATGAGTTGTTTGGCTATAGACATGTTGAATTTGAGGTATTTGAGGGATGTGCACTGGAAAGGTTCAACAGAGAATTGGAAAATAGGACTAGAGTGGTGTTGAGTCTGAACTGAAGGTAGAAATTCAAGAACCATCTGCATACAGGTTATGACAGCCATGAAAATAGTTGAGAACAGCCAAGCAGTAAGTGTGCAACAAGGGGAGGTGAAAGCTAAAGATGAAATCCTGGAGAATAAGGAACACCAAGAAGCAATGGCCAGAGGAGAAAGTGAAGACACTGGAGAACGAAAGTCAGGGGAGAAGAGAATTTCAAAGAAGCTGTGACAGCTCTGACAAATGTTACGTGAAGTCATGAGAGATTAGGACAGAAAAGTATTGACTTGACATAGCAGTTAAGAAGGCAGTGTGAGGAACATGGGAAAAGCATTTTCATGAGGAACGTAAGGGGAGGAAGCAGAGGATAGGTTACAATGTGTTAAAGAGTAAATGGCAGTCATGAGCATGTGGAAATATCTAATAAGGATAACCCTTTTAAGAATGTTGGTGATGAATGGAAAGAGAACAATAGATCAATACCTGGAGGGAAATTCAGGATCCAATGAAGGGTGGTTTTGATTTTATTTTTCATTTTTTAAAAGATTTTATTTATTTGTTTTTAAAATTTTTTCAATGTTTATTATTTTGAAAGAGAGAGAGAGAGAGAAAATGAGTGGGGGAGGGGCAGAGAGAGAGGGGAACACAGAATCCAAAACAGTCTCTAAGCTCTGAGCAATTACCACAGAGCCCGATGTGGGGCTTGAACTCATGGACTGTAAGATCATGACCTGAGCTGAAGTTGGATGCCCAACCGACAGAGCCACCCAGGCACCCCTTACGATTTTACTTTTAAGTAATCTCTACACCCAATGTGGGGCCTGAATCCACAACCCCTAGATCAAAATTCTGATGCTCCACTGACTGAGCCAGCCAAGTGCCCCTATTTTTCATTTTGACTGAGAGATTTTCCCTCTTTTTTCCTCTTCCTCCCCTCATCTCCTCTCATCCTTACTTTTCCCCTCCCTTCACTCTTCCTCCTTCTCCATTCCCTCTTCCTCCTCCTCCTCCTCCCTCTCTTTGAAAAAGCTGAGATTCAGAAAGAGATTAAGCAATTTGTCATTGGTACATAATTTGTAAGCATGTTATATGTCAGCAGGAAGAACCCAGTGAGAGTGGAGAGATTGAAAAAATAAAAAAGGTCCACATGCTGGAAATTTGACAGGTGTATGATGATGTGGTCTGGTCATGTAATAGCTAATCTTTATTGAGCACTTAATATGCGCCAAGCACTGAATTAAGCATTTTGCCTAAGTTATCTCATTTTATTCCCACAACAACCCTATGAAGTAGGTACTGTTATCACCTACTTTTAACAGATGTGAACATTAAATCACAGGTTCAATGATTTGCTCAAGGCCACATAGTTATTGTGTGCTAGATCTTTCAGAGCCTTCAAATGACCCTTTAGAAGAGGAAACTGAGGTTGAGGGAGATGAAGTCATTTGCCTAAGAGCCCATATCTAGTGAGGATTGGATCTGTAATGCAAACCTAGGCTCTGTTTGGTACCAAAACCATGCCCTTAATCACTACGCTGTCATGAATGGAAGCTATTAAAATAGAGTATATGTGCATATTTTTCTAGATCCAGCCCTGTATGGCCAAATGTTCCCCTTGAATTTAATTAATAGTAAGAATTACCCTTATTCCAGGGAATTGCTAGTGAGAGTATGTACTTCCTTGTAATGCACCACACAGTAACCTGGGCATTTGTAGATAGCCTCATGGTGAAAGCAGAGACTAAAAAAAACAGAGCTAGTCAGGCGGAGTGGCAACAGCTGAGTTCTCATGTGATTTTTTTTCAGGTAGCTTTTTCAGCAGCCATACTTCAACCTTTCATGCAGAGAATACTCTGAATGAGAAAGCTCCTGGCTCAGGTGTCATTCCTCCTTCTGGCCTCAGATTTGCTAACAAGCTGTTCTGATGCCACTAGTCCAAGCCTGTAGACTGTAAATGTTATCCTAGATGTGAAGTATAATGGAGCAAGCAGTATAGGGCTGGGGAGAACAGCCTAATTGCTCTCCTTTCAGGGATGACTGGCTCTCCAGTGGGAAAAGCATGTGGATCAGGGAGAAGTATATTATTGTAATGCCAAAATCCCCACTTCTGTACTCATTTGTCACTGCCAGAGTTTTCATTTGGTGATTGGTTTTTGAAATATAACTTGATATTATTCTTCATATTTGGAACAGTATTAATGTTTAATCATATCATTATCATTCTTTATTCAACAATTTTTTTTTTTACCAGGATTTGATGTTTTCTTAACTTTGGTTCTATTTTACCCAAGGACCAGCTTGGGTGTGTGTGTGCATGCACATGTGTGTATTAATTCTATCTGATTTGATAAGTCCCCTTCCAGGTCTATTTTTCTGTGATCAATAGGTTAATGGAAAGGGAATGAATCGAAATGTGGTATGTAATAAACTATGTGAGAAGGCATGCTTTCATTTTATATATACCTACTGAGTATTGCTATGTACCAGGAGCTGTGTGAACTAAAAAGCTGTATAAGATGCGTCTCTGCCATCAGAGTGCTTATTGTACATTTCTTCCATTCAATAAGTGATAATACTACCTAAGTTCCTAATCCCTGATAGTTCCCATGCTTGGATGATTTGTCTTTCATCAGCAGTGCAGCCTAGGAAGATATTTAATCTCAACATAGTGGATTTAAATTTAAGATTTTGAGAGCCAGAAATAAGATAATAAGAATTACAGTGTTGAGAACAGTAAATTGAGAATGGAGAGAGGCAAGTGGGGACATGTACAAATATTTCCAGGAGATGATAGGTTCTGGACAAAGTTGGGATATTTGCATGGGTCAGTGAAAAGGGAATATAACTTCAAGAGTCAACTTAATATTTCAACTAGAAGTGTCAGTTCTTTGGTGATAGGTGGACTGAAAGGCTCATGGGAGAAAGTAAAGGGGATATATTATTTTCATTACCTTCCACATCAAAAGTTTTTTTTTATTTGACTGTGAATTCTTGGAGAGCAAGAGGCCCTGCTGGTGGATTGAGGGGGAAAAAGGAAGACAGGCTACTGGTTTTCCAAGGAGCAGAGCAAACTGAAGGGTAAATGGAAGCTCAGATAGCCTTAACAACAACTGCATAACAATAACTGCCTTTCCTCTGGAAAAATATGTGTATAAAATATTTAACTGACATTAAAGATTAGCAGTGAATTAATGAAAACACCCAACACACTTTATGTAGGAAGTTTTTTCTCCCTCTAGAAAATATGCTGTTTTGGGGTGCCTGTCTAGCTCAGTTGGTGGAACATGTGACTCTTGATCTCAGGGTTCAGTCCCCATTTTGGGTGTGGAGCCTACTTAAAAAATAAAGAAAAAAGAAAAAATGCTGTTTTAAAACTTAAAATCACTTTTATATGTGATCCAAGCAGAAAGTAGTGTGGGTCTCTAGAGGGGTGAGTACTATGAGGGTAAATGAAAGTGACTTTCAAGTGAGTCTCTTCTGTCACTTCCTGCCAATTTACTGTGGTGAAAAGGGTCCATGTTCAAGAATTTCATGATTGAATGGTTTGGTAGGTGTCAGATGCTTCCGGTGGGACCCAGATTTCTGCTCCCCCCTCCCCCATACATGTGTGGTAAGGATGAAGAAAATGAAAGCCGTTTCCACCTGATTTTGACACCATGTGTCTCCCTTCTCCACTTGGGGGCTCTGATAGGGAGGGAGAGTACCTTCCACCTGGCACTGCCTCTGAGTAGCTTTGTGAACTCCTTTGGGCTATTATGTTGGTTGGTACTTTGGCTTCTTTGGCTCCCAGCACCAGCTGATGCACTGAGCTGAGTCTCAGTTAGGCAGGCTCTATTGCTCAGTGCTGTAGCTGTCTCCAGGGCATTGTTCTTGAGACTTCCAACAGGGCAGATTTGTGCAGTTGGCCCATCTGGACAAGATCTATAACAAGTAGAGCTCTGTGCAGTAGGCTCATCTCCATAGTTCACCCCCCCACTACCCCCGCCTTCGGGCTGCAGCAGCCTGACACTCCAGCCCTGCCATGGAGAGTATCAAAGAGATACTCTGCTCCTTTCAAAGGCGTATTGCTTGTGGCCTCTCATTGATTGGCACTACCTGGGAGGAAATGGGAAAATAGGGACCCTCTGCCCTCTTAATTTAATCTCCTCCCTTAAGCCAGTCCTTTAGTTTTGAATCCTGTTGGCACCGGAGTTGTAATTAATATCATCAGTAAGATTAATTTCTGGTCCAGCTACCCTGGTCAGCCCAAATTCTCTCCTCAAAGCCAAGAGACAGACAAGAGGAGTATCTCAGTGAACAGAAAAAAGTAGACAAGCTCAATAGGAAAAAGGGGGAAAGAGGTGAGCTCCTGCTTTGACTACAGAATTTGCTTTGGTCATTGTTTTTATTGACTTTCAATTTGGAACACCATTTTGAGGAAAAGAGGGAGGGAGGGGTGGGAGGAATGAAACAGAAAGAGAGAGGGAGAGAGAGAGAGAGAGAGATTAGACTCACATAGTTAATTTATTCTAGGTCCAGAGAAAAGGACAAGATATTTAAGATATCATTAGATCACCCATCTCCTAGCTGTTAGCCCTGTACTTTCATCTTCCCTTTTTCAGTTCTTCATTGTTGAGTCATTCCAAAGGATTCAGAGTACCAGATCCATGATCCCCATGTCCCATTGGTATTTTAGGCCTGAAATAGGCTCTTCCACATCCTCTCTATTCTGACATTTCTAGTGGCTTCAATTGAGGGTCACCCTTTCTCACTGTGGAAGAAGAGAAACAAGAGAAAGGTTGAGAAATAACTTCACTCATGGGTCTTTAACTTCTACAACTACTACCCTGAGGTTGGTCAAGTCAATGTTTTCCAGGATTGGGGTCCTCTATATGCCTAGTTCCTTTCCAGGAAGCTTAAAGTCCACTTTATCCTGGACAAGGTTGAATGGCACTTTTATTTACTCACTAAAAGAAGGTTAAGGAGCAAGTTGAAAATTAAGGTCCTGGGAAATAAAGAGACTTTGGAGAAAAAGAAGAAACAAACGAAAGCCCAGCCAACAAAAGACTCTTAGGATAGTTTCTATATTTTACTCCTTCCATGTCCTACTACCTTGGATTTCACTTTTTTTTAAGTTGTCTAGCATTATTGAGTAAGTTTCTTAAAGAATAAGCATTTTTCTCTTTTTACACTCCCCAGCAGCCAAACACACCCTGCAACCATACTATTTAGGGAATAAAACAAATATTTCTGAGACATGGAAATTCACATGAATCTGGAAGGGTGGCTTTTCTGAGAGTCCAAGATTCCTGACCACATTTCTGACAGAGTTGAACGTCCTAGGAGATCTGAAGACCTCTCTGTTGAGTCATATAACAATGCCCTACCTCAGTGCAGCCCATGACTGTTCCCACCTTGCTGAGAGGTAGTTAACCTGTCACCCTGCCTTCCTCCCACAGTCAAGGAAAACTGACTGGGTCACAAAGGGCAGCAATTGTGGATGGGAAAGATTCCCTATTTGAGCCTGTGGTAGGAGGGACAGAGGACAGGCTCTGGGTGGTAGGTAGCAGCATGAAGAGTGGTGCAGGTTAAGATAACAAAGGCCAGAATATAGTAGGAATGATCTGAAAATTCTCTATTGGAGAATTGGAAAACAGAGAGGCTCCAGCAAGGGAAGAAGTTCATCCTGGACCCAGGAACACAGCCAAACCTTCCTCTCATGAGAAATGGGATAGCATGGGCAATAACTGGATTAGAGTAGATAAGCCATCTTTCTAAGTACAGCCACTATTGGCACCATGCAGTGTAGACCGGCATAGCTTCGGGATTGACTGTTGAGGTTCTGAGTGGGAGATCAGAAATGAACTGTCCAGGCCCCTGATGTATTCTAATAAAGGGGGAAGTCCATGGAGGAGGAAGAAGGAAGCCAACAGCCTGACTTTCTAGCCCTTAGCCCTCACCCTATTCACAGTGCCTGGTGGATATCTTCTGACCGTAGCACTTTATAGACAACCCAGTAGAAGATGTTGAAGATGAGGAAAGTGAAAGGGAAGACAGCCCGGGAGATGGTGTCAATCCTCTTGGCTTGGTCCACGTAAAGTTTCCGCATGGTTTCTCTCTCCCTTAGAAGAGGGGCTGGAGGCTGGGGGGTATAAATGCCAGAACCTTCCATTGGACCTCCATCCCTTGCCTGCAAGCAGTGGCCTAGGCCATAACCATGGAAATAGAAGCGACTTTCTTGGATGATATCTTCCTCCTAAAATTACATGGCAGAAAAGACAGCATTTGAGGTTACAACTCTAAGGCAGAGGGATAGAGACCAGGTCAGACACAAATATCTCATAGGTGATGCTATGCAGACAGGTGACTGGATACACAGGACCATTGCATGCTTTTTTTATGGCC
This sequence comes from Crocuta crocuta, assembly GCF_008692635.1. Lineage (NCBI taxonomy): Eukaryota > Metazoa > Chordata > Mammalia > Carnivora > Hyaenidae > Crocuta > Crocuta crocuta. The sequence continues at coordinate 57,892 of NW_027533359.1, read as the reverse complement.
GCAAAACTACTCATGAGACAGATGTATGCTCAGCTCATTCATGGTACATATGGTATATTTTATGATTCTGTTTGCAGATAAACCCCCATATGCCTTTTTAAAATGCACAACACCATTTAGAGCCATCTAAAACCCAGCAAAGTGCCAACCCACTGTGAGAAGGATATCAATGCCACATTATTTCTGACTGGTGATCAACAGAATAAACAGAACAATAAAACAGAACAGTTCAGATATTTAGACTTGGTGAACTTGACTTTAATGATTTTCAAAAGCTTCAAAATTAATTCTCCTTGTATGCAGTATCTTTAAAAAAATTGTTGGGGTGCCTGAGTGGCTCAGTCGGTTAAGCGTCCAACTTCGGCTCAGGTCATGACCTCGCAGTCCATGGGTTGGAGCCCTGCATCGGGCTCTGTGCTGACAGCTCAGAGCCTGGAGCCTGTTTCAGATTCTATGTCTCCCTCTCTCTCTGCCCCTCGCCAGCTCGTACTCTGTGTCTCTCTGTCTCAAAAATAAATAAACGTTAAAAAATACTTTAAAAATTGTTTATTTCCATTTAAAGCTGAGAATTCCAAAAGTTTTAAATAACCTAGTTGGTCATCCAAATTAGAGTAAAGCTGATTACTCTATTGCAGATACATGTGCTTCTCTGCAACTCAGCAGATTTTGACAAAGGAGTCAGTACATCTAGGGTAACATTTATTACCCAGTACATATTCCATTTATGTACAATATATGCATTATGATGAACACATTAGCACTGGGGAAGTAAATTTTATATCAGCACTAAGTAATGTAGCAGCTACACAAAGTTCGTTTATCCAATAGTCAGTGGATAACCTTAAGTAGCTATAATAGCTGGAGCACTAGGTAAGTAAGGACAGAAAGAAAGATAGAGGGAAATATAGAGATAGAAGAAGAGGGAGAGAGAAAAAGGAGATATAGAGAGAAATAAAGAGAGAGAGAAAGGACCAAAGCCCCTGAGTGATCAATAGAGAGAGCTTTACTCATATGAGAGCCCTCAGGTCCTTACTCAGACCCTATCTACTCTTACTTTATATACAACCCAGACATGCCTAATTTTGTCTACTTCTAAAGCACATAATGGCATCAGAAGTGATGGTTCACAGAGTGGAAAATAGAGAGAGGACAGGTAAGTATATACTAGAACCTAAAAATACTTCATTCAAAGATGGTTACAATTTTTGGTAGTGTTGGTGTTTACAGGAGTAAAAGCTTCAGCTATCTAAGAAACCACCTAAAGTGAAATGCCCCCTTGTGGGATGATACCAACTACCTTCTTGGTGTTGCCCACAGCTGGGGGCTTCCTGAGACTCAGGACATTCAGTGCTAACACAGAATAGTGTACACATATACTGAATTGATATGCCATATGTGTGTGTGTGTATGTATACATACATACATACATACATAAAATGTGGATAAATAGATTTCACACACGTTGTATAGTTAGAAGGACATCATAGGGTCTTTATAATGGGACCTCTGCATCTATGGTAACACACTGAAAAGTGGCTTCATAGGTGAGATATTGATTGGCGTGGTGCGTCCCAGTAGCCCTTGATTATTACATCACTAGAATGTAATAATTCTGTGACAGCTGAACCTGTTACTGGGCATCAGGGACAGGCAAGCTCAGGCCAGAATTTACCAACAGATCCCATCTCTTTTTCTGCTTCCTGTGGACTCCTAGGACAAACTGGGAATGGGCATTGGTCTTGTCCACTGCTGTGTCCCCAGCATGGTGCCTGGTATCCAGTAATCACCCAGTAGATATCAGCTGAATGAATGAATGGACTGATGAGCCACATTCTTCATAATATAGGACAGGGAATGGCTTTGTTCCCATGAAGCTAGCATCCTCTCAGGGTCTCAAACTCAAAAGTTTACTCAGAATAGAGTCTTACTCAGTTACAAAGAGCTTGGCAGGAAAAATGATTATTCCTTGCCCCACCCATGCACAGTGGCCTGATGTCCTTCAGCCTCTAGNTGGGCCAATCAGAGAGCTTTGCTACCCAATCTTTGATTTTGCCAGTCTCTGAAGAGAGTTGTATGTGTGTAGGCCAGAGGCAATTCACCACTGTGGCTGTCCTTTGACCCTGAGTTGCAGTGGGGCAGCCTTAGCTGTCTGCTCAAAATTACTTCCATAACCTGTCACCAAAGGCCTTGGCTCACTTCACCTGTATTTTCTAGGTCATTTTTACACTTTTCCTACATGGAATTTGTGCTGGACCCATTTTAGAAATGAAGAACCAGAGGTAAACAAAATATCTTTCAAGTAATTGAAACATGAGGGAGTAAAAACAAATTATTTCCTCTTTTGCTTTCCATTTCAGGGTCCCTCACACCCCTAGGGATCTCCTCAGCTTCTCAGCTTCTCAGCTCCTCAGCTAGAGGATAAAAGTATGGAATATATTTGTTTGCAAAAGTCTCTGGAAGAGAAAGTTGAAACCAACTGCTGTTTTCTGTTCTTATAGATTTATTTATTTCTTTTCTCCAATCATAGTAAATCTAAAGGGAATTATTTGGAAGAATTTCCCAGGCTGAAAAAAAGCTATCCCACATGGGAGGGAAAAAATTACCTCTAGAGTAAGCTGCCCTTGGCTCTTTTTGATTTTAACATATTGTACCACTTGCAGTTGGCAAGCAAAAGTGGCCTGAAATCCAGGGGTTGGGGTCTTGGGTATGAGTAGTATGTATTTAAGCCAAATTATGAGGTGTGTGTGTGTGTGTGTGTGNGCAGGTGCCCCAGAGAGTAAAGATTCCATAACCAAGTTGGGGAAGAAATGAATAGTGTGGGAGGTAAGTAAGGTGTGGATATGGGAAAGAGTGATAGATATTCGGTGATATGTATTGAAGTAATTGAAAAGAAGAGATTGGGGGCGCCTGGGTGGCTTAGTCGGTTAAGCGTCCGACTTTCGCTTAGGTCATGATCTCGCGGTTCGTGGGTTCGGGCCCCACGTCCGGCTCTGTGCTGACTCAGAGCCTGGAGCCTGTTTCAGTCTGTGACTCCCTCTCTCTCTGACCCTCCCCTGCTCACGCTGTCTCTCTCTCTCTCTCTCTCTCTCCTAGAAATAAAACATTTAAAAAAAAAAAAGAAAAAAGAAGAGAAGAGATTGGAGGGGGGGGGATGTGCTGGGGGATGGAGAGAGGCAAGCAGGTTTCTGGGACCAAGTCCCTGAGAGGACTTGGCAGAATTTTGAAATTTCTTCCATTTTCCAATTTATTCTGCTGACAATTGCAAGGCTTTGTCTCTGTCCAGCTTGAAATATTGCCCTCTCCAATAGGCCTGCAAAGGTTGGTAGAATGGGTAACATAGTTTTCTGTGTCCAGAGTCAAGTGCTAAGGCCTGCTGAGGTTATAAAAAGAAGAGACACAGACCCTTCCCTGTGAAGTTCATAGCCTAGCTGGGAAGACAAAGCAGAAATGTATGGAAAATTAATTAAATTCCTTTAGACAGTGACATGGAAGGGGGGTGCCTGGGTGGCTCAGTCAGTTAAGACAGTGACATGGAAAGAGACTACCATGCAATGGAGACGAGTGGTTGAGGAGAGATTAGAGAAGAACATGATTAAGCCTGGAGCTGGATGAACAGCTGGCTGGCTCTTAAAATACTCCCCTTTAAAAAAATTTAATGGTTATTTTTATTTTTGAGAGAGACAGAGCATAAATGGGGGAGGGTTAGAGAGAGAGAGACTCTGAAGTAGGTTCCAGGCTCTGAGCTGTCAGCACAGAGCCCAATGCGGGGCTTGAACTCACAAGCCGTGGGATAATGACCTGAGCCGAAGTCGGATGCTCAACCGACTGAGCCACACAGCCACCCCCAAATACTCCCAACCTGCTCTTTACTAAGGGCTCCCTGAAAATCATATGGTTGCTCTCCCCTCCCATAAGAGGGCTCCTCTCAGACCAAAGACTGCTGCTTTTCTAGCTAGAACAGCATGGCTCAGAGAGAGGTTCTAGAAATAGATGAACTCTGCATCAGCTTTTCCAGCCAGCTCAGTGGCCTCCAGAATTCCTGCTACAATTCCTCTGGTATGATAATGGCTTTAGGAAACATGGAAAGGGATATGGGCTAATGGCACAGGTTTTGCTTTTCAGGGTTTATTTACATTAGTAATAAGCCCAGCCCATTTTTTGGCAGCATTCAGGAGCCTAAGCAGGACCCAGGCCATAGTCATAACTTTGTAATAATTGAGCACTGGTTATGACAGACTCCATTATGATGTCAGGATCAACCAATATATGACCAGGAGGGGATAGGCTGTGGGCAGTTGGGGGCTGGAGTGGTGCAGGGAAGGAGGCGGAACTAGTGTCAACCTGGAGTAGCTCTACAGTAATCGCAGCAGTACTCTGTTGCTAGGACACCCACACAGACAATTTAGCTGGCAAAAGGACACTGGGCTGGTTAGTAGCCTGCTCTTCTTTTTCAAAGTAGGCATTGAGAAAGCATAAAGATTAAAACCCCTATAAAGATAAGGTTTTGGTACCTGTAGGCAGGTTTGACACACTAAAGAGGAGGTAGTGACAGTTACCTTAGAAAAGGGAGTATTCTCTTTTCTTTCCCTTCTGTCAAGTCTATATATTATTTTTTCTAACCCTCAGCATGGGATAGGAGTCTTTAAGCCTACTGAAGGAGTCCTACTCAAGGAGATGCAGTTGTGAATCAATCCACTAGAGGGCATATTTCTCAGTGCCTGACTAAAGTCCAGGCAAGAACTGATGAATTCCGACAAACCAACAGATGAAATAGGAGCCCTGCTTTCAGCAGAAAGGGATCTTAGCCAGGGACATGAGGTCCCCGAGGTAGTTTTAAAGATATTTTTAGTGTGGACATATGGTCGGGGCACCCCAGAAGCAGCTGAGGTGGGAGGTAGGGTATTAGGAAGAGAGAGAAGTCTTAGTGCTGGAGTGGCCCCAACAGGCTAGAGCCAGTGGGATCAGATCATCATTTTCTCTGCCCCCAGAAGTCATATGTGCATCTCCTCTGGCTTTAAAGCCTCCAAACTGGACAGAAAACACGAAGTCAGAGCTCAAGATAGACCAGAACTCTGATGATTAGGCTGCCAGTATGTAGCACAGCAAAGGCTTTTGGCTTTGCTCATAATTGGGCACTTGGTTCTGTGAGAGGGGCCCAGGAACCTCTGTTGTCATGGCAACATACCTAGTACCCATTGTCTGGGCAAAGGGGAGGGGCAAACTGCCTCTGTTGTCAGGGCGACAAGATCTCTATTTCCCCTGTTTGATCATTCTGCTGTAGAAGTAATGGGGTTAACAAACAAGAGTGAGGGAGAACAACACCTCATACCCAACAACTCTGATGTGCCTAGTGAAGATCAAGGTGAAGAAATCTAACAGCCAGAAGAAGCAAGTAGTGGTATTTCAATTCCAGCTTAGCTATGGGGACCCTCTTATTTTTTTAAAATGTTTTTTATTTATTTCTGAGAGACAGAGAAAGACAGCGTGAGCAGNCCAGTCAGCGTATGGCAACCTGGGGTACCCTCCTCCTGGTTGAGGGGAGAGCCAGGGGAAACCATTAGTAATTCTCAAAGTAATCTCATATTGACTAACTCGATAAGGTTCTAATACTAGCTAACATTTTTTTTCAGTGTTTACTATGTGCCAGGCACTGTGTCTATGCTCTTTTTTTAAAATTTATTTATACCATGATAAATTATTTCAGTAGTTTCCCAAATAGACAATATCTCTGTGTCTCTCATTTACCTCGATAGCATTTAAAAAAAAAAACATTTTATTTTTAACTAATCTCTATAACCCATTGTGAGGCTCAAACTCATGATCCTGAGATCAAGAGTCACATGCTCTCTTTTTAAAAAGTTTATTTATTTTGAGAGAGACAGAGACAGTGTGAGCAGCAGAGGGGTAGAGAGAGGGGGAGAGAATCCCAATCAGGCTCTGCACTGTCAGCACAGAGCCCGATTTGGGGCTTGAACCCATGAACTGTGAGGTCATGACCTGAGCCAAAACCAAGAGTCAGACGCTTAGCACATTGAGCTACCCAGGCACCCTCAAAGTATCATGCTCTTCTGACTGAGCCAGCCAGGCACCCCTGTTATGTTCATGCTCTTAATCACTCTACTAGACTGCTCTACAGGGATTAATGTCTCATAAGACAGATAAAGAAATGGAATCAAAGACGTTAAAGTACTTAGGTTATCTGTGACCAGCCTAAGACTAGAATCTAGGGTTCCTGACTCCCTGTCTAGACCTTATAGCCCTATGTTGAGTCTTGGTTTGTGGAAGGAGTAGTAGGGAGGAAGGAGTTCAAGAGAAAGGAAGTGAGCCCCTCCCTAATTATATTTACCATGCGTTGGCGCCTCTGCCTTCTTCGAAGTCGCATGAATTCCTTATGCTGATGGGAGACAAAATTGACAGCAGCATATTCCAGCAGGGCAGCGAACACGAAGAGCAGGCACACAGCCATCCAGATGTCTATTGCCTTCACATAAGACACCTGCAACATCCACCAACAGAAGAGTCAAACCTTTTTGGAGCCCTTCCATGGCCTATCCGGTGGTTTGCCAGCCCATATCAGCTGCCTGGTATTCTTCAGTTTTATCCTGAATTTCTCCTGTTTTTTAAAATTTTTTTAAATGTTTTATTTATTTCTGAGAGAGAGAGAGAGAGAACATGAGCAGGGGAGGGTCAGAGAGAGAGGAAGACACAGAATTTGAAACAGGCTCCAAGCTCTGAGCTAGTTGTCAGCATAGAGCCTGACGCGGGGCTTGAACCCACAAACCGTGAGATCATGACCTGAGCTGAAGTTGGATGCTCAGCCGACTGAGCCACCCAGGCGCCCCTCTCCTGGTTTTTAAAGAAGCTTTCCACAATATATCCCACTGCCTGAAGGCCTTTGTCAAAGAGATCAGGCTACCCATCATCATTCATTGCTCTGCACTCTCCACCCTCCACTTTCATATCCCTTTCCTCCTTACACTTCTTTTCCTTTCTTTTATTCCTTTCTCACTTCTGTCTCTGTTCCTGCTTATTATTCTTTTAATTCTTATCTTCTTCTGATTCTCTTCTTTCAATAAACAGCAATGAACATGAATGCTGCATTTGTTTGCCCTCTGTTATCTCCTAGGGTCCTCACAGCTCTGATGGAAATTGGGCAGGGTTTGTTATTCCCATGTGAGACATGTGAGGACGCTTGAGTCCTAAAGAGGAAAAGTCCTTGCCAAGATTACCCAGTGAGAAGTTGGCACTAGGATTCGGGGGTTTTGGGCTTTCAATTCAGCATCACTGCTATTCACTGAGGCTTCAGTCATAATATCAGACTAGGAATTCCTTCCTTTCCCTTTCCCTCCTCCACTCCCATTATTCTCTTAATCTTGTGTTTTTTCTGCTGCACTTTATGAAAGGCCCTCTAAAGACTTAAGCTCAGTGGCCCAAGGGAATGTCACTCAACCCCCAACTATGGACACTTCTCTAATTTCAAGGCACTATTGGTATTTTTTAATGTTTTTTATTTATTTTTGAGAGTCAGAGAGAGACAGCGCAAGCAGGGGAGGGTCAGAAAGAGAGAGAGAGATACAGAATCCAAAGATAGGCTCCAGGCTCTGAGCTAGCTGTCAGCACAGAGCCCGATTCGGGGCTCGAACCCACGAACTGTGAGATCATGACCTGAGCCGAAGTCAGACACTTAACCGACTGAGTCACCCAGGCGCCCCTAGGCACTAATGGTATTTACCTATCTGGTTCTTAGTGCCATCCTCTCACTACCTGCCTTGGAAGCCTTTAAGTACTTTTCTCTCCCATTTCTTTTGTGAAGACTGAACACTTACCTCTTCTGGAATGGAGTTTTGGCTGGATGGGGCCGGGAGAGGTACAGAACTTAGGTTTATGAAGTCCTTTAACCTCCTCAACCAAATGGACTCCCTACATAGTTTTGAGCTGCTTAGCCCACCTCATGGGACTCCCCAGTAGGAGTAAGATTCATGCCAGACAACCTCTTTCACTTGCTATGCTGGGCAGCGAGGGTGCTACAGGCTCCAGGTAAGGAGCAGGTCTCACTGGATAAACCTTCCACCTTAGTGGTTCTTAACTTGTGATGCCCACCCCCACCCCTGCCTCCTCACCTGAGTGGCATTTGGCAATGTTTAGAGACATTTTTGGTTGCACAATTTTGGGAAGGGTTGCTACTGGCATCTAGTGGGTAGAGGCCAGGGATGCTGCTAAACATCCTACAATGCACAGGACTCCTCCCCTGCCCCACACACATAGACATACACACACAAAACAATTTATAAGGTCAATAGTGCTAAGGTTGAGAAAACTTGCTCTCTTTTAAAGCAAATCCACTAAGGGATTAAGCATCCTTTAATGTTTTCACTTTGCCTTCTATTAAGAGGGAATCCTATTTCATTCACCATCTCCCAGTCCCACTGTGTCCCCAGGGATGTCAAGTAAGTGCTATGAAAATCCATAGTGAGGTAATGACAAGGGAAGCCCATGAAGGGCTTTGGATGATCAAAGAAAAGGACACAGAAAGCCACAGGAAT
>NW_027533359.1:21156-49153 GCF_008692635.1 Crocuta crocuta | reverse complement strand
AAGTTGGATGCTCAGCCGACTGAGCCACCCAGGCGCCCCTCTCCTGGTTTTTAAAGAAGCTTTCCACAATATATCCCACTGCCTGAAGGCCTTTGTCAAAGAGATCAGGCTACCCATCATCATTCATTGCTCTGCACTCTCCACCCTCCACTTTCATATCCCTTTCCTCCTTACACTTCTTTTCCTTTCTTTTATTCCTTTCTCACTTCTGTCTCTGTTCCTGCTTATTATTCTTTTAATTCTTATCTTCTTCTGATTCTCTTCTTTCAATAAACAGCAATGAACATGAATGCTGCATTTGTTTGCCCTCTGTTATCTCCTAGGGTCCTCACAGCTCTGATGGAAATTGGGCAGGGTTTGTTATTCCCATGTGAGACATGTGAGGACGCTTGAGTCCTAAAGAGGAAAAGTCCTTGCCAAGATTACCCAGTGAGAAGTTGGCACTAGGATTCGGGGGTTTTGGGCTTTCAATTCAGCATCACTGCTATTCACTGAGGCTTCAGTCATAATATCAGACTAGGAATTCCTTCCTTTCCCTTTCCCTCCTCCACTCCCATTATTCTCTTAATCTTGTGTTTTTTCTGCTGCACTTTATGAAAGGCCCTCTAAAGACTTAAGCTCAGTGGCCCAAGGGAATGTCACTCAACCCCCAACTATGGACACTTCTCTAATTTCAAGGCACTATTGGTATTTTTTAATGTTTTTTATTTATTTTTGAGAGTCAGAGAGAGACAGCGCAAGCAGGGGAGGGTCAGAAAGAGAGAGAGAGATACAGAATCCAAAGATAGGCTCCAGGCTCTGAGCTAGCTGTCAGCACAGAGCCCGATTCGGGGCTCGAACCCACGAACTGTGAGATCATGACCTGAGCCGAAGTCAGACACTTAACCGACTGAGTCACCCAGGCGCCCCTAGGCACTAATGGTATTTACCTATCTGGTTCTTAGTGCCATCCTCTCACTACCTGCCTTGGAAGCCTTTAAGTACTTTTCTCTCCCATTTCTTTTGTGAAGACTGAACACTTACCTCTTCTGGAATGGAGTTTTGGCTGGATGGGGCCGGGAGAGGTACAGAACTTAGGTTTATGAAGTCCTTTAACCTCCTCAACCAAATGGACTCCCTACATAGTTTTGAGCTGCTTAGCCCACCTCATGGGACTCCCCAGTAGGAGTAAGATTCATGCCAGACAACCTCTTTCACTTGCTATGCTGGGCAGCGAGGGTGCTACAGGCTCCAGGTAAGGAGCAGGTCTCACTGGATAAACCTTCCACCTTAGTGGTTCTTAACTTGTGATGCCCACCCCCACCCCTGCCTCCTCACCTGAGTGGCATTTGGCAATGTTTAGAGACATTTTTGGTTGCACAATTTTGGGAAGGGTTGCTACTGGCATCTAGTGGGTAGAGGCCAGGGATGCTGCTAAACATCCTACAATGCACAGGACTCCTCCCCTGCCCCACACACATAGACATACACACACAAAACAATTTATAAGGTCAATAGTGCTAAGGTTGAGAAAACTTGCTCTCTTTTAAAGCAAATCCACTAAGGGATTAAGCATCCTTTAATGTTTTCACTTTGCCTTCTATTAAGAGGGAATCCTATTTCATTCACCATCTCCCAGTCCCACTGTGTCCCCAGGGATGTCAAGTAAGTGCTATGAAAATCCATAGTGAGGTAATGACAAGGGAAGCCCATGAAGGGCTTTGGATGATCAAAGAAAAGGANACTGCAAGCCACAGGAATAAAGTCTTATTAATGATTAGTGTGTCAATAATACACCTTAAATATCTGTGGAATCCATCCACTCACTATCCTAGCTAATCTGAATGACTCCACACTTTCCTAAATGATCTCTCTGTATCTATGCTTGCCACCTCCAATCTGTTTTCCAGATAGCAGCTAGAGTTTTGTTTTCAAAATGTAAACCTGATTATATCATTCCTCTGCTTACAATCCTTCATGGCTCTCCATTATTCTTAAGATATAGTCTATGCTTTCCTTAGCATGACATTTAGCCTCTTGCTTACTTCTTCAGCCCCGTCTTGCCTCTTGCAATCTGTGACTCTCCCATGATAAATTATTTCAGTGGTTTCCCAAGGAGACAATCTCTCTGTGTCTCTCATTTACCTNTTTGTCAGCATTCAAGAGTCTCTCATGGTTTGCTTCTCTCCCTTTCCCCCACCATTTCCGCCCTTCTTCTCCCCCTTGTTCCTCCGTCAAGTTCCTCCTAATCCTCCTATACGTGCAACCACTTTATTTTTTAAGTAATCTGTATACCCAACATGGATTTGAACTCATAACCCTGAGATCAAGAGTCACATGCTCCACCACCTGAGCCAACCAGGTACCCCAACCTTGATAACTTTTTCAAAATATAATTTATTGTCAAATTGGTTTCTGTACAACACCCAGTGCTCATCCCAACAAATGCCCTCCTTAATGCCCATCACCCATTTTCCCTTCTCCTCCGCTCCCCATCAACCCTCTTTGTTCTCTGTATTTAAGAATCTCTTATGGTTTGCCTCCCTCCCTCTCTGTAACTTTTTTTTTCTCCTTCCCCTCCCCCATGGTTTTCTGTTAAGTTTCTCAAGATCCACACGAGTGAAAACATATGGTATCTGTGTTTCTCTGACTGACTTATTTCACTTAGCATAATACCTTCCAGTTCCATCCACATTGCTGCAAATGGCCAGATTTCATTATTTCTCATTGCTAAGTAGTATTCAATTATATATATAAACCACATCTTCTTTATCCATTTGTCAGTTGATGGACATTTAGACGCTTTCCATGTTTTGGCTATTGTTGAAAGTGCTGCTATGAACATTGGGGTACATGTGGCCCTATGCATCAGCACTCCTGTATCCCTTGGGTAAATTCCTAACAGTGCTATTGCTGGGTCATAGGGGAGTTCTATTGTTAATTTTTTGAGGAACCTCCACACTGTTTTCCAGAGTGGTTGCACCAGTTTGCATTCCACCAACAGTGCAAGAGGGTTCCCATTTCTCCACATCGTTGCCAGCATCGATAGTCTCCTGATTTGTTCATTTTAGCCACTCTGACCAGTGTGAGGTGGTATCTCAGTGTGGCTTTGATTTGTATTTCCCTGATGATGAGTGACATTGAGCTATATGTGCCCAGGTTACCTACACCTTCCTAGCATCCGTCAAATACACCTGGCCATTTTATTTAATAGATTGTGAGCTCTTTGATGGCAGAGGCTATTTCTACTATGTTCACTATTCTATCTCCAGGGCTTAGCTGAGTGCCTGGCATGTAGCAATTATTTTTTAAATGAACGGATGGATGGGTTGATTGTATAGCAGTGTATTTGTCTCTGTTGGCTTCTGTTTGCTTTCTTGGCTCTCCTCACTAAAACCTGCCCCAGAAGTAGTGGGCCATTTAGATTACAGGTTCTCAAGAAAATTGGGTCCCTCCTCTTTGCTGCAACGTTAGGTCAATTCTGCCAGTCTCTGGAAGAAACTTCCATTTAGCCCTTCCATCATTGTCTGAGCCACCCGGAGTTGTATAGACTGAAAGCTGTCAAAGAGACTGTGATCAGTGCTTTGGGAGCCCCCATAAAGGCAAAGAAAGTGTGGTTTCCTGGGAGTATGAGTAATGGCCATCCCAGTTGAATTCCATTACAAGTGAGCTTCTGCTTCTCTCATTCTGGACACTAGAGTTGTATTGGGAGTGAAAATGCTGTGCTTTTTAAGAAGCCTCTGACTTTATCCCACCTATTTCCTTAGGGTTCCCACCATATCTAATGTTGCATGAACTCAAGAGTGAACAGAAACTCCCTTAACTTAGTTCCTAGCTTTGTGGGCTGGCCAATGAGTCTATTTAGTTTGGTAGTGAACGTCTACATATTTTCTTTACTGCCCAATGAAGCTACAGAAAGGTCATCAAAATATAATGAGAAGGCACCAAATACTGCAGACAAACAGCCCTCCAACAAAGTCCATTTTTTCCAAATGAGGAAACTAAGTGATTCCTAGGAGCAGACAGACAGTGCTTGTTGACAGGAGGGGACTAGAAAAGGAAGTTCCCTTGGCAAGAATAAGGTGCTAACTGCAAACTCCCTGGATCAGAGAAGAATCTCCTTACATGGCAGCAGCAATAAACTAGGGCAGGTTTCTAAGGTCTGAACTACTTTTCTGCCTCTGGTTTTCTACAAGTCTACTACCACAACATGGCCATCACAGCCCCACCTGGCCTTTCGTCCTTGCCTATACACTGTCTGTCTCTCAGAGCCTTTTCAATATCCCTGTCCATTTAGGAAACACGTTTACAGGAAATACTTTCTGACAACTTCCCCTGGGAAACTTGATCCTAATCTGAGCTTTGTTGTCGTTTATCACTAGAGACCTTTGGATTACCTCAAACATTTTCCAGCAAATCAAAGATACTTGGGAACATCACCAGCTGCTTTAGCCCCAGGTCCACCACTCCATTCTTTCCACTCAGACACCTAACAATAACAAACATTTATTGAGTGGTTATTAGGTGCCAAATGCTGTTGTCTGTGTTAAATCATTATATTATTTATTTCTTGCAATAACCTTATGGAAGAGGTAATATATTTATTCCTGTGTCCCAGGTAGAGACTGAGAGGTTAAGGAATTTACCTAAGAATGCCATTGGTAAATGATGAGGGTGGAACTTAAATACAAATCTGCCTGCTTCCAATCTCCTACTCTCAACCACTACATCACCCCCATGGCAAATTTGTACATTTACCATGGATGCGGAGGTTACACCCTGTTTAAGTTCCCTGTAAGTGTTCTCTTAGGAATAAACACTGTGAAATGGGAGGTCACAGGGCCTGGTTCCCATCAAATCAAAAATGAGAGGGACTATGTTCACAGTAAGTTCCACAAGGAACTGTTTTGCTTTTGCTTCCCACATTTCTTCATGGCCTAGAATAGTGTCTGCTATATAGTACATGCTCAATAAATATTTACTGAATGAATGAATCAGTTTGCTCCCTGATTTCTCAGAGTCTTGCTGACTGTAAGGACATTGAGGTAACTTCTTAATTCCCCACATGAAGACACAAGGCAGGGAGAACCTGGGCCCAGTCTCATGAGCACAAATCTCTTTGCATAATCAAAGCATCACCAGGTCACAGATGCTCAGAGTCCACTGAGGTTAACTGCCATTTGCTACTTCAAAATTTTTTCACCCCAAAAGAACGGACATTGTCTCTAGAGCTCTTTGTAATAGTGTCCAACTTCTAACACAGTAAGAGACAGATGTTGGTTTAAATCGTTATATATATATTTTTTTGTTTCTTATGGAACATGACCTTGAGAAGGTTTATTTTATCTCCCTGGGCTATATTCGTCTCATCTGTACCATGAGAGAGTAGGACTTTCTACTTGCTAAAGGTCTTTTGATTTTGGAAATGCTAGTATTTCCTGATAAAAGTCAGAGTAAGTCAGGCACTGTCTCTGCTCATTCCCTACCCAGACAACACCCACAATCTCAGCTTCCACATCTTTAGCAATATCATTAGCAGTATGTTGTAGGGGAAGAGAAAACTATTGTCACCTACTCTTGCTCAATGCCTCTCCTCTACCTTAAATCCAAGGCAAATAGTGATCAGAAGGGAACAGAGGATGAATGGGAAATGGGGAGCTCTACAGCAAGCAAGTTCCCTTGCATGTTTCTTCACCTTAGGCAAAGATGCCCGGGAGCCAGAACTCTGAGTTGTCATGGTGAGCACAGTGGTGATGCCAAGGCCCACACGAGCAGGGGCAGCATCCATGTTGATCCAGAAGGAGACCCAGGACAGGATAACTATCAGTAGGCTGGGGATGTACATTTGAATCAGATAGTAGCCCATCNTTCCTATCTCTATATGTCAGTCTCTGGGCACCTCAGCTGGGCAAATAAATGAGCCTTTCAAAATAGTCCCAGGGAGCACCAGAAGTTTCTTCTAAGGAAGCTGTCAGAGCAGCCATCAAAGACTTGACCTCTTGGTCCAAGAACTATTTTCCAACAGAGGGCCTTCCATGTGACCACACAGCAAGAGGATTAAGAACAGAAGGGATCCAGAGCTAGACTGCCTGGGTTTGAATCTTGAACCTTCCATGTACTAGCTGTGTGACCTCAGGCAAAACACCCGAGCTATTCGTTTGTTTGTTTGTTTTTAATAGTTTATTGTCAAGTTGGTTTCCATATAAAACCCAGTGCTTATCCCCACAACTGCCTTCCTCCATGCCCATCACCCCCTTTCCCCTCTCACCCACCCCATCAGCCCTCAGTTTGTTCTCAGCATTCAAGAGTCTCTCATGGTTTGCCTCCCTCCCTCTCCCCAACTATTTTTCCCCTTCTTCTCCCCCATAGGCCTCTGTTAAGTTCCTCCTAACCCTCCTATACATGCAAACATATGGTATCTGTCCTTCTCTGCCTGACTTATTTCTCTCAGGATAACACCCTCAAGGTCCATCCATGTTGCTACACATGGCCAGACTTCATTCTTTCTCATTGCCATGTAGTATTCCATTGTATAGATAAACCACATCTTCTTGATCCATTCGTCTGTTGATGGACACTTAGGCTCTTTCCAAGTTTTGGCTATTGTGGAGAGTGCTGCTATGAACATTGGGGTACATGTGCTCCTATGCATCAGCACTCCTGTATCCCTACACCCAAGCTATTTGAACTTCAGTTTCCTCACCTATAAAACAGAGTAACAACATCAACTCCATCATTGTAGGGATTAAATTAGATAATTTATGTGTTGAGCACATAGATAGTTGGTACTATCATCATTATTAACAAAGCAATGAGCTTAGACTCTGCCCAAATCTCAGTAGCCTTGCTTGAGCTTGCTGGTACCCCAGAAGCTCTCGAGCAACAATTCGCTGAAATAAACACTGACTGTATCTCAAGCAAGTGTGAAGAGATGGATAGAAAACATCTGGAAACAGTGTCCAACAGAGACCAGCTCTGGACAGTAAGCAGTGTGTGCCCAGAGAGCATCAGGCAGCAGCATTCTATCCCACCAACAAATAGTTCATTGGCCCAAAGCACATGTACTAATTAATGCTCTACCTCCTCTGCCAGACATCTTCACTTTATGCTGCTTCCCATGCCCTGAGGCTAAGAAAACACTAGCTCGGAGCTTGTCGCAACAGCAAAGGTTTAGGATAACCAAAGAAAAAGCAGGGGATGCATATATTGCTATTTTATTCTCGATCAAGTTTGCTCTTATCAGGCCTGATTCCTCAAGGCCAGTAATTTCGTCAATGACTAATTATGGCTTTGATATACTACGTGATGCTGTGACCTCCTATTTTTCCCTGAGTCCACCCCACCCCAGGCTTTTTGCTATGACATGTCTTTGCTAGGTATCCATATTTTCTTTCTTTCTTTCCTTCCTTCCTTCCTCCCTCCCTCCCTTCATTTCTTCCTTCCTTTTTTTAATCTATCTATCCATTTTTCTACTTTTTGTAATGGCAGTTTTATTTTTAATTAAAAAAATCAACACTTGTTTAGTATAGGAAAGAAGTGAGAAGTAGAGAAAAATAATAATAGTTATAAGCTCACATTTATGAAGTCCCTACTCAGTACCCTGACTTTATATAGTTTATCTCATTAAAGTTTCATAGCAACTCTTTGGGGCAGATAAAATTATTATTTCCCATTTTACATATAGGAATACTGAGGCTCAAAGAGATTAAGTTATGTTTTCTCAAGGGCACCCAATAGTAAGTGGTAGTATAAGAATTCAAACTCAGCTCTATCTGACTCCAAAGTTGTTGCTTTTATCTACTGTATCATACTACTTTAGAAATATTTAGTGATATTTCCTTCCAGGATTTTTAAACACATGCTTTTGGCTTGTTTCTTTTACCACAATATAATGATTCTGTGTTATACAACTTTGAATCTTAGCTTTTTCCACTTGTACTTTCCATGTTGATATAAGAATCTTGCAAGCATCCTTTTAAACATCTGGATAATATTCCACCAAGCAGATGCAGTGTGTAATTTACTTAAGTTCTGTCATGTTGGTGGATATATAGAACAGTTCCAATTTTTTGCTAGTATAAGCAGTGACCCAGTAACACTCTTGGGGTTTAAAGTCAATGTGATATTTTGCAATATTTCCTTATAATAAATTCCAAGGAGGGAGATTCCTGGATCAACACATAGGGAAAAAAAAATTAACTTTTAAAGTTTCTCAAAGTATGCCCCCTCGACCCATCTGTATCAGAAGCCTCAGGATGCTTGTTCAAATGCAGATTTCTGGGCATTACTCCAAGTGCATATAACCAGAATCTCTGAGAGGCAGAACCCAGGAATCAACATTTTAACAGACTCCCTAGGGAAATATAATGCACACTGAAGTTTGAAAAACACTCATCTATATACAAATTGCCAGTTTTCTCCCCAGTAAAAGTTTTACTGATTTCCACTCCCACGAGCATTTCCTAAATTCAGTGGTCTGTTTCTCTCTCCACTTCCCACACCCCTACACACACAAACACATGTATTCATAGGGTGGCACCCAAAGTGTGTCAGCACACCACATGAGGATCTCCCTTCTTTTTATTTTATTTCATTATTATTTTTAATGTTTATTTATTTTTGAGACAGAGAGTGAGCAGGGGAGGGTCAGAGAGAGAGAGGGAGACAGAATCTGAAGCAGGCTCCAGGCTCTGAGCTGTCAGTAAAGAGCCCGACGCTGGGCTTGAACCCATGAACCGTGAGATCACGACTTAAGCTGAAGTCTGACGCTTAACCGACTGAACCACCCAGGTGCCCCAATCTCCGTCTTTTTTAAAAGATAAATTTTATTTATTTATTTTGAGAGAGGCAAAGAGTGAACAGGGGAAGAGCAGAGAGAGAGGGAGAATCCTAAGCAGGCTCCTCACTATCATCACAGAGCCTGATGTGGGGATCAGACTCACGAAACTGTGAGATCATGACCTGAGCTGAAATCAAGAACTTGATACTCAAGTGACTGAGCCACCCAGGTGCCCCAAGGATTTCCTTTATTTAGCTTCTGGCCTCTATCTCATAGTCATGCACTTTGTAGCCAAATTTCCAGGGCACCTGAGGAGCATGTAGCTCTTAGGGAAGCTGCAGGGAGCAGATTCTCAAGCTGAAAAAACAACCTTTCTCCACTTCCTGGCCCACATTTCACACCTGGGAAAACAAGCCAGTTCAAGAGTTGGGTGATTGTGGCTGTGGTATGAGGTGTAGATAGTAAGCCTGACAGTGCCGTGAAGCCTATTGTTTCTTGGTTCTGCAGAGCCATTGGCTACTCCCAGATGTAGATTCCCCACTTTCCACACAATGTTGGCCCCAGGACAGGTGGGACAATCCTGTCACTCACTGACACAGGCCCATCTGCTCTGCAGAATGTGATAGGGACAAAAAGATGGGCTTTGGAGCTAGATCTGGATTTGAACTCTAAATCAGACGTTTTCTAGGTATATGACTTGGAAAGTTAATATAACTTCTTAAAATCTTAGTCTTCCTTTTCTGAAAAATGTAGCTGATAATTCCTACCATAATGAGATAAGGCATATGAAGCACTTAGCACATCTGGCACAAAGTGGACTTTCAATAAAAGCTGGCTTCCTTACCCCCTTCCCTCCCATCTGGAAGCCCTTCTGTGGCTCACAACCAGTAAAGATCCTGGTTTTTACCTGTGTTGTAGTGCTTGGTACAGTAGCCTAGATCCTTCTCATTCCGCAAGATAAACTGGGGCAGAGTCAACCCCTCAGCCACTTGGACAGCAGGAGCATCTTCCAGCCACTCAAACACGAGGTCATTCATGGTGTAGCCAACTAAAAGTGACAGAGATGGCAGACGGCTGCAGAGTATGGTGCTGGGTGGGAGTAGGGAGAGGGTTAGAACCAGCAGGAAAGAACAGATGTGGAGCTAAGGCCTGGGTTTTAAGAGCTTCATGCTTGTCTTGGAAAGGGAAGCCTTTCTGAAGAGGGTACTTGATGAATTATCTAATGGGCCTAACCTAAGCAGGTAAATCAAAAAGATTCCAGACTCCTCTTCTATCTAGTTCTCAAGCTTTAGGAAGGCCCAGAGAGAAATTATTCTGGCAGACCTAGAAAGCAGGTCAAAAGAGTTGGAAAGATGTCAAGGAACCCAGCTAGAAACCTCTTGCCATGTCTCAAACCCAGGGGAGTAAGCATGTGCACTGACCACATGTCCTCAGCTGAGCCTGCCTCAGACCTAGGGCTTTTGCCACTTCCCCCCAGGGAGGAAAGAGCTATTTATACCCTGCACATCATGCATGGAACAATGTGCATACCACAGACTCCTAGTCAGGGCACTGAATTGGGGCAGATATTGAGAGTTAACATCTGAACATGCCAAGTTGCTCACAGAGAGCTAGCAGTTTGTAGAGGCTCCTGTCATATATATTACTGTATTCACATATGTCAGGTAGAAATGGGAGAAGAAACACTGAGACACACAGATGTCCAATGTAGGCCCTTGACTCAGAGCAGCTGTGTGATTTTGGGCAAGTCATTTCCCCTTGGGTAAAATGTTCCACCTACTTTTCAGAATTGTTGTGAGTGGGTAGTAAGAACAGGATGTGAAAGTGGTTTATGAACTCTAAAGAGCTGACCACATTCTATCCATGCTGGAAACAGCCTGACCAGCCTACTCTGAAAATTGAGTGGATATGTATTGATCTCACAAGAGATGGCAAAGGACTGCATATAGATGATGGCATAGCCTTGTCATCCTTTAACTTCTCTGAAATCAGGGCAGCCCCTACAAGCTGGCACCCCTGCCACAGACTAGCCTTTGGCTGACCTTAACAGCCTGGGCACTGTCTTATGCCTAGAATTGTCCCCTCCCGCTTCTCTATAAGTTATCTTTGTTTATGAGCAATCAGGGTTTAGTACCCTCTCTACTGACTCTGCCATTTTTATAGGCATCTTGAATGTCTTAATTCAGGGAGAATAAAGGTGGAATAACTCCAGGCACTGTGAGAGGGAATGTCATTTGGCAGAAAAGGTATCTTTCAAATGACCCCCCACAACCAACACAAGCATGTATGTAAAGCTGGTGCCTTCCCATTCCCCAGCCCTGTGGAATAGCTAACCCAGTAAACAGTGTGAGGATGGAAAAACACATTGGGTTGGGTGTTAGTGGGTCCTGGCTCCTATTCTCATCTGTGCTAACAACTGACTGTGTGGAAGAGTAAGTACCCACTCTGAGTTGCCCTTTTCTCACTTAGAATATCATGAGATGGGGTTAACTACCTGATATTCCAGGCCTTGCTCTGTGACTCTAGAGACACTTACAGCTCTCCAGCTGCATTGTGCAGGTCTGGATGTCCATGGGGAAGTTCTTGAGGTCCATTGGGCAGGACAAAATGAGGGTCAGCCTGGCAGGTACAGTAAAAAAGAAGTGACATCAGCTAACTGGGGCCCAGTACAGCACAGGGGACCCTCTTCCCACCCCTCACCCTCCATCTGGTTTCTTCCCCTTGACCCAAACTCTCTTGGCCATCCTCCAGGTGCACCTGATGCTGTAGAGCACATTCCCATTCTTGAAGATGCGCAGTAACTTGTTGTCTGTGGTCACCTCATGGAAGTTGGCCCCTTTCTCATTGGCAAAGAACAGGTCCGGCTTCCAGATAGAGTCCAGCATGGAAGGATCAAGGTCCAAAGAGTCATCAGGATATTCTCGGTATGCTAGGCGTGGGTCATTCCACTGTTGCCGCAAGAAGACATTTACCCGGTAGTCCTGGGAGGGTGCACAAATGGGCCTATCAGAGGCAGTGCTATTCCAGGGACCCAGCAAGCCTGCATGGGCTTAGAAGACCATGAGGAGGAAATGCTGGGAGCACATCTCAGGGGCAGTGGACATTTTCCACTGGATAGGCATCCTGCTTTGAGCTGATATGACAAAGATGGGAAGGGAAAAGATCTTTATTAAGCACTTACTATGTGCCAGGCTCTCTGCTAATTGCTTTCTTTATATGCATCATCTCCTTTAAATCTTACACCAACACTGTGATGAGGGTACTGTTATGATCTCCATTTTACAGATGAGGAAACTGAAATGAGAGATTTAAGTAACCTATCACACAGGATGATAGAGTCAGGATTTGAACACAGGTTTGTCTGATTCCAAAGCCTGTGTTCTGTACCAAGCTACCTCCCATGATCATGGCCATCTGCTTCTTAGGCTAGTCTGCCTTTAGCTACTGAAACCCTAGGCTGGAGAAAGATATCTCCCAATGACCAACTTTAGACATCCCATGGCTTTAGCCATGACCACAAAACAGGGAAAGAATGAAGAAGGAGGAAAGATTCAATATCTGGTGGGCTTCCCATTCACACTAGAATGGAAGCAGGGAACAGAAAGACTCCTTACCATAGTAGTCTCGGTGACAGAGCCAAAACTGTTGATGAAGATGTTGCAAGTCACGTTCACAGGTGGGCCTAAAGGTGGCAAAACACAGCCATATTGGCAGGACATTCCAGGAGTCTGGAAGAACGTTCTAGGACTCCCTCTCTGAGCTTAAGGCCAAGGCACTTCTGGGAGAAGGCAGTGCCAGCTACACAGACCCATAAGCAATAAGGAGGGGGAGCTCTTTCTGAACTGTAAGAACTAACCCCTTGTACCTCCAGCCTCCTCTCCTTGGGGCAGACATCAGGGGATAGCATGGCAGTGTGTTCCTAAAAGGAGTGGGGAAGAAAGGTTTTTTGTAGGATGAATGCTTCTTACCTTTAAAATTGGGTCGAATCCTGGCATCATATCCTGATGTTCGCCCCATAAGCTTGTCCAGGAAATCAGAGGGGGACATGGGCTGGGGCCCTTTGGTCCCAGATTTGACTTCCTCTTTTGCCAAGGCCACTCTGGACAGGAGAGATAAAGAAGTCTGAGGCCAGTTGTAGTGTACACTTATCACAGACCCTCTACTTTCCTGTCCCCACACACCTCTGGCTGGTCTCTCCATCAGGCAAGAGGATAGAAGAAGATGGGTCTCTGGGTACACATTGCAAAATGAGAACAGAAACAGCCATAAGCCAACACTGCATCTCAACAGTTAGTCCTAAAAAAGTGCTTTCACATATATAATATCTTTTTACCCTCACAATTCTCAGTATAATGGGGGTAAAGACAGATGAGAAAAGTGACATGTGGGATTATAAATTGGAACAGCCACTATGGAAAACATTATGGAGATTCCTCAGAAAAGTAAAACTAGAACTACCATATAATTCAGTAATTCCACTCCTGAGAATATATCCAAAGAAAATTAAAACAATAATTCAAAAAGATATATGCACCCTCATGTTTATTGTAGCATTATTTATAATAGCCAAGATATGGAAACAATCTAAGTGACCATCAACAATAAATGGATAAGTGTGTACACACACACACACACACACACACACACAATGGAATACTATTCAGCTGTAAAAAGAAGGAAATTTTGCTATTTGCAACAACATGGATATTGAGGGCATTATACTAAGTGAAATAAGTCAGAAAATGACAAATACTGTGTGATTTCATTTATATGTGGAATCTAATAAACACAAACAAACCAGAAGATGAGATCTACCTAAAGTCTCAAAGCTGGTGAGTAACAGGATCAGGGCTCAAACCCAAGGAGCTGAGATCTCATCCAGTTGTCTTTCTGAAGGTGCTTTGAAGAGCACCAGCTCACTGGAAATAACGTGGCTGCTGCGATGTTTTTGCTTAACCAAGGATGGGAAGGACTCCGGGACAATTTGCATCTCTGACAGTTAGTTTTAGTTGCTTGGCCTTCATGCTGAACCACTCAGGATCTAGGGACTAGCTTCTAGAGAGGGAGGCCTGGCTTCTGGTGTTTGCTTCAGCAGGAAACTGTTTTAAGCTAGATTTCAGTTCATGGTTGGGGCAGCTTCAGGCATATAAACTTGCTTTGGTAACAAAATAGGTGAGGAAGCAGGGCTCTAGGAGCACAGGGACTCCCAGAAAGATGGCTATGTTGAGAAGGTCAATTTCCATCTTTTCCCCCTAACAACTTGATTTTGAGGAAGGGGCCAGTGTGCTTTCACTGGGCCCCTTCTACCTTGACAAGTTTCTTTCTAAGAGCAGGGAAGCCCCTTCCACATGCCTGCTTGTCTGTTTGCCAGCCAACAGCTAGACTAGGGACCAGGCCCTCAGCCTTGAGGGCCCAGGTAGGGCTCAGGGCCAAGCTCAGGTTGGGCTCCTCCCAACATCATTGTGCTAGCTCTCTCACAGCCACTATTGTTGCCACTCTGGGGCTGGGAGGCAAGGTGACTACTGACCTTCTGGATCTGACTCTCTTTGAGCCAAGAGACCCCACTACATCTGTGCACCATGATATAGATCATATAGATCATATAGATCATATGCATGGTGATCAGTAAAATAATAAAAATAGCTAAGACACCATGCTACATATTTTACTCACCTTATCTAGTTTAGTTCTCACATCAGTGCTCTCAGATAATTGTTATTATTATCCCCCTTGTATAGATGAGGAGACTGAGGGTCAGCAAGATAAAGTGATTTATTCATGATCATATAGCTGGTAAATGGTAAAGCCAAGATTCTAACCCAGAGCTATTGACTTCAAAACTAAGTCCATCTACCACAGCACTGTGATGTAAGCAGCCCAGGGTGGGCTGCCAAGGAACCAGAGTGGGGGAAGGTGAGTGAAAGCCACACCCTGATATCCTAGAGTCCTGTCTCTTTAAATCCCCTGAGCAGATGAAGCCCTTACCCTGGGAACAGAGACCACTGTGGCCCCAAGCAGGGGCTGCCAGAGCAGGTGGCTTAAGCAGGCTCTGAAAATCCAAGGAGGCTCGCAGAGGTGTTGGAGCAAGCAGAAGTCTGTGGCTTCACTACAGGATGTCCGTGCTGGCTAGTTGCCGCTGCTGGCTGCCTGCCACCTGCCTGCTGGGAGGCCACATAATCCTGTACATGGAGTAGCCAGATGCTTGCCACCATCTGTGGCCCCACTCTCAGGTCACCTCTCCCAATGGTCCCAGTCCCAAGGCCCTGTGACAGGCTATGGGCTTAGCTGTCTTGGGCCCCAACTCCTATCACAGACCCTGTTTTCTGGGGCTGCCTTGTCTGTGCACCTGAGAGTAGAATCACTATGTGCAGCCACTTTTTCCTCTCTTTCATTCCTGGAAAGTCCCAAATACAGACAGGACCTGGGAGGTTCCAGAGCTGAAAATTTTTCTCATGCAAGGCTCTGGGGTGGGGTAGGAGAAGAACTCTGATTCTGCTACTGGGTGCCTGAGTGACCTTGGACAGGTCACTCCCCTCTCTAGGACTCAGTTTCCATATGTACAATGAAGGGCTTAGACTCAAGACTTCCTAAGGTTTTGCCTCACTCTAATTGCCCAAGTGGGAATGCTGCCACTAAAGCTTGGGTCTTGAGGAAGCCTCCCCTCCAGGAGGGCCAATGAGCTCCACTGTGTGCCCCCTTCTTCCTGCATTCTCCTACCAACTGCAGCTGAGCTGCCATTGTACTCTGGGCTACTTTTAACTCTTAAGAAGTTTGCCGCCTCACACATATCACATCCCTGTATGCCTGCCAGCCAATGTGTCTGTAAGCAGTGAAGCAGGAGGCTCCTCAGAGACAAGAAGTCCCTAGTGTACTACTTGAATTAAGAGGAGGAGGAGGATATTACCCTGGAACCCAGCCCCCTCCACCTTGGGAGGCACTGTTCTTATGACCAGTTCAGCCCAAGCCACAGCCATCTTTCCTCTTCAACTCACTCTGTCCACCTAGAGTGGCTCCTGGTCTCATGAGAAAGTGGGAATGGGTAGGGGGACATTTACAGGGAGCTTAAAGCATGTCTTGCCCTCAAGCCCAGAAAATTATTTCCACTTAGTGCCCCTTCAGGGACAGCAAGCAGCCACATATGCACAGGCAGGGTTACTGCAGAAGGACAAGATTTGCTCAGCCCAGCTTCATTCTGATATGGTTTAGAGCAAACCCCTGCTACTTTGAAGCCTCTTTGGTGGACAGCTGGCAGATGTTGGTGTCATTTTTAGGAATCTGAGCAGTGTGTGGCCATGCTGGTAGGAAGACAAGAAAGGATGGCACAACAGATGACCTCTGTTCCAGGGCTCAACTACCTAGCCCCTACCCAGGCTCAGGAAGATCTCACCCATGCAGAAGCCTCCCCACCAACTCTGAAGGCCTTGGGATTCCTCATAAAAGGCTACCAGGTCTTGGTTTGGGGAGAGTGTGTCCTTCCCTGGAGCCCTCCTGACTGTAGGCTTTTTTGTAAACTTCAAAGAAACTGCCAGAAGCCCCTTCTGCCCCCAGCCTGTGTTTGCATGCACCTCCTTCTCACCCCGACTCAGCTCACCTGAGGAGGACTTGCCCCGGCAGGGTCCAGAGGAGAAGGAAGGAGAGGGTTGCAGGAACAAGAGTTGTCATTCCGGAGAGACCCTGGAGCCCTTTCTCAGCTTGGCTGCCAAGGTAAGGGGGATATCCCAGCAGGGGGAATGCTGTAGAAAGTACAGAGCCTTCCTCCAACTTGGTCTACTCACAAGGAGCCCATGGGGCCAGGCTAGGAGTTGTGTGCTCTCTCTCTTTTGCTCTCTTCTCCTCTGCCCCGCCGTTACCAGTCAGGATCCAGAACTATTCCCCTGGAAATAATCCGGAATTGGATATCCCTACTGTCTCCTGCTCTGGCTTGCCCATGGGCTCCAGAGGGCCTCAGCCTGCCTGCCTGCCAGGGGGCCAAAGGAGATTCTCTTTGGGCAGCAATCGCTCACCAAAAGCCTGGAGAGTCTTGGAAGGGAGGAAGGAGGGCGACTGGTAGAAAGATGTTTCCCTCCCTCCCACCTTCCCCTAGACGCACCCTCCTAAAGCAGCAATTTAAAGTCACAGTCACCTGGAGTGGGGTTCAGAGCATGTCCGTGTGCTGGGGAGGAGCTTGTGCTGCCGCTGCTGCTGCTGCTTGGAGACGGCTGGAGGTGTCTGTCCAGCTTCTAACTCTCCAGATGGAGGAGTGCATGCAGGCTGCCCTGCTCCCAGCTCCCCAGCAGCATCCCTTATAGCCTAGAGCTAAGCTGGGACGGATCTCTAACATCTTAATGATTTTTATAAGGGGGAAAAAAAAGATGAGAGGGTTTAGGTGGAGCCACTTGGTTTTCTCAAGCTGACAGCTTCTGGTTTGAGAGGAGGTGAGAAGGAAGCCAGGGGCAGAGTTGGCTTTTCCTCAACCCTCTGGATGGAGGTACAGGGCATGGATGATACAGAGGAACCTTAGGATCTTCCTGATATTGGTGTCTGCTTGTCTGTCCATCTGTCTGTCTGCCTGCCCCATCTCCTTCATCCTTGCATATCCTTTTCCCTGACTGCTTTCCTCCCCCAGGTTGTCTCTGGTGAACTTGGCCAGCCCTCCATAACTCTTGGAAACTCTCTTTACCTGATGCCCTCCCTCCACCCCAGCTTGGCTGTGGGAAGGGATTGGTGTTCCTGGTGGGGCCAGAGCAGGCCTGGCACACAGTAAGCTTTGCAAGCTCCAGAGGAGTCAAGGCGGCCAAGACCAATGATCTGGTAACCCAGCCCTGAATGGGAAATAGAGGCAGGGAGGGTGGGTCTATCTCCACCCTGGCCTTTGCCCATTTGCTTACAGCATCCAGGTGCTTTAGCAGCAGTGCCTCTCTTGCTAGACCCTTCCCCAAAGTTTCCTTGACAGCAGCTCAATTGTGCTGGGACTTCCCCCAGTGTGTCTCCCTCTCTCTTTTCCTCTACTCTCTTGCTCCTTCTCCCTGATATTTCCTCTATCCATCTTCTATTTATCTCCACCTCCCTCCTGTTTCTTCTCTGTGTCTCACCTTTTGAGTATGTCTCTTCCCTCTTCTTTGGCCCTCACTTTCTCTCCATCCCCTGTTTCTCTCTCAACCTCACTGATATCTCCATTCTCTTACTCTCTTCTAAATCACAACAGTGAGAAGCCAAGTGTTTTCATCTTTTTCAGCAGAAACTTTCATACCAGTTCTGCTGAGTTCTGAGGGTGTACAGGGGAAGGGTCAGTGCCACTTTGAAGGGATCCCAGAGCTGACTGCAGCAACTGCCCTCCACCCTCAGCATCACCAGATAGAGGTTTTGGGGATTGCAAGCTCTTCTAAAGGCCCATTGGGTTGATAGAGAGAGTTATGAGGACAAGGTAACAATGGGTAGAACTTGCGCTGCATCTTCCTTTGGCTATGTTATTCAGGATGAGGAATTTTTAAACCACAAATGACAGGGAAAGAAGATCATTTTAAATAGTACACACTGAAATGTTGATGGGAGGGTTGGGCTTTTGGAATTGGGACTAGAGACATTATAAGCTGCAACTAACATTTATATGGCCAGTCACAGTGCCCACTCTGCAGGCACAAGCACAGGTGGGAAGAAAGCCTTCCAGAACATCTCCTGGCAGAGCTCCTGATTAGGGAGCTAAAGGCAAGTGGGGATGTGGAAAGGCACTTGTCTCCTCTGTGTAATGCATTCCTTGTGCCAAACCTAATCATGTTATTTCCCCTGCCTCAACTGTTCCCTGTTGCTCTCAGGCTGAAGTTCAAGGTGCTGCATGATCTGGTCACTCTGCTTGACCCGATGTATCTAGAGTCACCATCTCTCCAGCTTCCAGGTAGTTTAACATGTTATCTCTACCAAAGCACTCTTCCTGCATCTTTTACTTATTCCTTTAAACTAAATTTTGTTGTCACTTTCTCAAGAAAAGCTTCTTTTTTATTGTTAATTTTTAATTTTTAAATTTTAGACAGAGAGAGCAGGGGAGAGGGGAGAGCAGCAGAGGGAGAGACAGAGAGAGAGAGAGAGAAACTGAGAGAGAGAGAGAGAGAATCTTAAGCAGGCTCTACATTCAAGGAGGAACTGAAGGATCAATCTCATAATCCTGGGATCATGACCTGAGCGAATATCAAGAGTCAGATGCTCAACCGACTGAGCCAGTCAAGTGCCTCAAGAAAGACTTCTTGAAGTGATACGAACCCCTCCAAGTCTGGGCTTGGAAACCCTGCAATGTGTTTCCACAGGACCCTGGCCTTCCCCCTTCACAGCACCTGTCACACTTCATTACAGTCGTCGGCTTACTAACATCTCTCCACACTCTCTGAAGATGACCTCAGCATTTTCTGGCCTGGGAAGGGTACAGAAGTTGTGTTCAGTTTTGCTCTATTACCTCTTTCTTTTCTTATTATCAAACTATGATGGATATGATACATGTCCCAAAATGTATCACACCCTTTTCCCCTTTTTGCAACTGATGGCCACATTGGCCCCAATGTTGAGGTTGTGTAGAAGCTACAATAGGCAAAGTGTTTTTCAGGATGAGAGATATTATTTCATCATGAAAAAAATACCAAGCTGCTAAAAATGGATTAAGCACATTTTCATAAATGTTTCATTCCAGGAAAGACTCTGTCACATTTCAGCCCTATGCAAGGAAAATGACAATGGCCTCCCCCTGACAAGCACATTTCTTGAAACCTCATTCTGAGGGGCAACATATTATTTTAATTCAGTGTCTTCTAGGACTTACTTTTGGGACAAAGCTGGAGAATCACTTGGCATGCCTTACTGGACCCAAATCCCTCATACTTCCTGTCCTACCTATTGAAGTACAAACTAGTCCAAGGTGTACTTCAAAAGGCAAGATCTGTCCCCTGTCTGATGAAATTTGCAGAGAATTAGGTATTTCTCAGAAGCATTGAGGTAGGAGGTTGTTGTCGGGTTTTTTTGGTGGTGGGGATGAAATAAAAGACAAATGCCTTTCTAAAAATATGCTGACAAGTATCAGGGTGTTTCAGTTGGATCTCCAAGGAGCAAGTCTGCATGTTTTTGCTGTGTGTGAGTTTTTCTTTTCAGGGTCATTTTCAACCTCCACATATGTGACAGTTTACTCAAAGGGGAGGCTCAGCTTCTGGTGCTGAAGGAGCACTACTGTCAGAGGTGGGAAGCCCCTTGGCCCTCAGACTCAAGGAGACATGCATACTGTATGTGGGTAGTAGCAGTGCTGAGAGTTTCATAGTCTTTGATTCATGAAAGGAAAAAAAAAAAAACAAACAAACAAAATGGCAGATGTGTCAGACATATTCTGTGCTTTCCTAAGGCTTTTAGAGACTGCCTGGTTTAAGTCTGATGTTTCAAAGAATAGCCTTTCTTCTTTTTATAGAATATTTCAGGCATGGGTTTTATAGACAAAACCTGAGGCATCTGAACTTGAGGGGAGCCCATATAGAGGTTTACTGAGCTCCTCCCAGTCTTCAAAGACAAAGCATGTATCACCACCAAGATACCACCAGTGAGCAATGGTACTGCTTCTGTTGCTAGGCTTTCTGTTTAGTGTCCAAGGGACAACAGAGATGTGGGGCTCCAGCCAGGGAAGGTGTATTGACTAGCACCCAGTATACACCATTTATCTCCTGCTGGACCCTTAGAATCACTCCTCATCCAATCAGCCACTTGAGAGCAATACACTAGGCATGCAGGAGCATTTCATTAAGGTTTACACAGAGTTTGCATTGACTTTCCTAGTCTTTTGGCTCTCATAACCCTGAAACATTCTGTTTTGGAGACAGTAGTACCATGCCATGCCTCTCTTTGAAAGTAAATTGGTTTTTGCTCGTGTTCCTACTCATGAATATCTTATTTCACTCTTTTGGAAATTGTAATCATCCATGCCATGTGAGGTGTGAAGCCCTTAACATAACAGCAACAGAATTTAGAAAGATGAATAAGTATTTATTATTTGAAATGGATTGCATTCCCACCAACTCATATATGCACTCAGCAAATGTTTATGGAGTGTGAATCATATGCCAGATGTTCTAGGTGCTGGACATACAGCAGTGAACAAAGCAGATGAAATCCATGCCCTTATGTAGCTTATACTCTAATGGGGTGGTAATATAATTCTTTCCCAAAGAAGGTTCTGCATGGGTCATCAGCAGTGCCCCAGGGCCTGAGTACCCTCTCACAGCATTTTAGTGGGGCATTTATTCTATATCCTGGGAAAAAGAGAGACTACTTTTCAGCAGGCAGAAATGAGCTTCATTTCCATCCCAGAATTGGTCTGCTAGTAACATCACATAGGTCATCACATACAAGACATCCTTCCAAGAAGCTAATTCCCCAATCCAACCTTAAACAGAATGCACATGTGCAAGTCACATGAGTATCTCTGGTGGTGTATACATATTTGTCTCTGACTGCTAATAAGTGCACTCCTCACTAAGAGTGTTGGGATTAACAGCACACTTAGCACTCTTGCTGTGGTGCTTCTCTAAGTGGCCTCCAATTATTTAAGATTCTCCCTCTCCCCTGCCTCTCTTCTGCCTTTGTCTTTCCTTTCTTGCTTCCAGCCTGTTTTTTTTTCTGTCCTCCCATCTTTTGTTTTCTTTCTTTTTTGGTTTTACCATGAATAAATTCAATGTCTGCTATAATAAGACATTGGACACTGAAGTAAGGAAAACTTTGATTGGTGACTACATGGAACTAGGCAGAAAGCTGAATTTGCATTAATCATACCAATCATATAGTTATAGTTAAGTTAGGAAATTTTATATG
This sequence comes from Crocuta crocuta, assembly GCF_008692635.1. Classification (NCBI taxonomy): domain Eukaryota; kingdom Metazoa; phylum Chordata; class Mammalia; order Carnivora; family Hyaenidae; genus Crocuta; species Crocuta crocuta. The sequence goes on along the minus strand of NW_027533359.1, from coordinate 27,585 downwards.
GCAAGATTTAGAAATTTAACATTACAAAAATGCGCTAGCTCAATCTTGCACTCTTATCTGAACATGTACACATATGTGCATGCAGACGAACACACATATACACAGAACTCTTCTTGATAATCTGAAGATGATGCCCTTGCAGCCAACAATTATCCAAGAGTGTGACTGTGAGGTGTGATGAAGCTGGGGTGTGATAAGTAGTCCTTTTCATCCTGAGTGAAGGTGGATCTTGTTCTTTGATTTGTGGCTGTGGCTTCTACATATACTGTACTAATACTGTACCCTTTTAACCATAGTCACTTATGCAGAATAATTGGAATCCCTAGGTAAGGTGCCAAATTGAACTATTTGTCTTTTTACTGGGTGGGTTAATTCATTTTGCAAAATTTATGCTGCATATGGCCCAAAGTGACAGATTCTAAGCAATGACAGTCACTCCCAAAGAGTCACCAGAGATGCTAATCAGACAAAGTCTACTCTAAATCTCAGCAGGTCACATACACCAGCTTTTGCTGCCACCCACTCCTGCACTGTCAGCAACATCATCTTCCAACACTGAAAGCATTGCTTTGAGAACTCTTACTTCTCTTTCCTGCCTATTGTCAGTTCCTTTCTGTAACCTTCACATTGCTTTTCTACCATGGATTACATCCCACGTGTTCTATAATCCTCTCACTTTCCACAGCTGTATGCCCACTGCTGAATCAAAGGCAGGTGCTGTTTGACAACTGCAAACCCAGTACAACTAACCTCAATTATGGTCCAGTTTCTTGAAAGACAAATAGGATGCTGAAGTCTTGACATTTTCAGGCAAGCAGTGGCACAGAGCCAGGGAAATCAGCTCAGTTGCATCTATGAAATGGTAGAATGGAATAGAAGAGGACCATTTAGAAGGTGCACTGAACAAGGATTAACATTTTTGTGCTTTAGAGAAGCATCCAGGAGGAAATTGGAAGCATGGGCAGGGGAACTCAACTTACGCTGAGCTACTGGAGGGAGAGAATTTGAAGTGGCTCTTTTTTGGTGGCTCAGATTCTGGGAAAGATTGCTGAGATTCCATTCAAGATCAAGTAATAACCAGCAGCCAGTCAGAAGATTCCTAGAGAAAACTAAACTAAATGGATATGCCTCAGACCAGAGACCATATCCTGGAGAAGCTGTTAATCAGTGCTTAAAAGGCCAGTGCATGGGGAGTCTTAGCTCAAAGTAATTGCATTCATTGAATCCTAGGGTAGAACTGAGTCCACCATTAACTCTAATGATACCAAAGGGCTCTCCTCATCTCCTTACTATAAGAGGGTTCTTCTGTTCTCGTTGTTGTGAGAGGGAAGTTTCTGGCATTCAAGTGCTTCCAACTGGTCAGAGGTAAAAAAGATTCTTTGTTCCAAGTTGGTGGGATTCATAACTATAATTAGATACACTTCAATGTCTTTAATTGTCAACTAATCAGTTTCAATCTTATATTCTATTATTGGACTTCCATAGACCCATTTCACAGATGGGAAAATTAAGACCCACAATACTGTTGATCTTTGTCTTCTTTGCCTGACATCCTGCACCTGTACTATCATTCTGCCTCTACATTGCCAACATAACTATACTATGTTTACTAAGTTTGTAAAAACCAAGCCAACTAATAAGACAGGCTGAAGCAGAGATAACACTGGGCTTCTTCTTGTAGTTGGTAGCCAGGAAATATTTAGATACCTATTTCATATATAATTCTATATTCAGGCTCTAGCTTCTTCAGTGCTCTGCATCTACTCAAACCTCTACTCACCTTCACGTTCATATGGTCATCTTCTAGAGATGAAGTGAAGTCTACTGATGCTTAATGGGGATCAAGGTAGGTCTCTTCATTTGAAGAGGAAGGAAATAGAAAGTACAGTAATTAATTCATCATAGGACTTGATTCTGCAATGCAGATCCCCTTGGTCTCAGGAGGTGAGTAGAGAGTGGAGAAAGGACAGTGTCTTGTTTTCCTAGGAATCAAAGGATCCTCTGGGGACTTTTATAGGAAAAAAACCTGCACTTTTTCCAGCCTGCCTTGGTCATGGGATAGGCCTCTTTTCTCAAAGATCAAATAGACTGGCCACGAGGCCAGGAGACAAAGCCAGATGGGCCTATCCCCCAACTGACTGCTCTAGTCAAACGAGAACAAACTGGATCCTTAAAATATTAAGAGACAGTGGACAATCAATCCATAATCAATACTTCCTTCCAGATCAAATTTTGCTGTGGTTAGTGATGAAGTGGTCTCCAAGTAATAAGGGGATTTTTTCAGCCACCAAAAGAATGATGGATGAAATTAACACAGCAGCTATTTTTTTCTAAAGGGCTTGATTCTTCTCTGCTTTACTTCAGAGCCTCCTGTCTCATGTCATATATCCTCTTCAATCCTGCACTGTGCCTGAGTTTAGTAGAAGGAAAATGCATTTGATTCCCACGTTCCTTCTAATGTCTTTATGCAGAAGCTTGGCCCAACCAGCCATGAGTAGAGATGGTAGCAACTTTTACTGCATTCTCAGGTGGTATAGATGTGCCTTGTTGCTTCCATTTGGTGCTTGAAGCATATTAATATGGTGAGGAATGGGGAAGGGAGATTAAAATTCAACAGGAGAGACTTACTTGCATAGGACAAATGAAGAAGGGCTGGAATTTTCCTCAAAATCTCATGCACAACCGCCAAGTCATAGAATGTTAGAAATGGCTAGGATATTGGAGGGACACCTGAGTGACTCTGTTGGTTAAGCGACCGACTTTGACTCAGGTCATGATCTCGTGGTTTGTGGGTTCAACCCCGCATCGGGCTCTGTGCTGACAGCTCAGAGTTTGGAGCCTACTTCAGATTCTGGGTCTCCTTCTCTCTGCCCCTCCCATGCTCATGCTGTGTCTCTGTCTGTCAATAATAAATAAATGCAAAAAAATATTTAGAAGTGGCTAGGATATTGGAGATCAAATCCAATCCTCTCTTTTTGAAAACCAAAGAAAGGACAAAAAAGGTGAAATGATCGGTGATTTGGCTATTTTGTGTGGAGCTGAAAGTAGACCTCAGAAACTTTGGCTCTCAAGGCAGCTTCTCCCTATAACATTGCTGCCTTCTACCAAAATCTCAAACTGTCTTCTGTGTTGTTCTCCATGACATTTCCCCTATACTCTCTCTGCAAGGCATGCATGTGCACATCTACATTCTGCACTGCACTTGCTAACAACGAACTCTTCCCAACAAAGCACAGGCCTGGGCGATCTGGCCTTCCCAATTTGCTAGCTTGCAGTAAAGGTTCAGCAGTAGGGCCAAGGGAGGCCCTTTGTATTAACCCACAAGTCAGCTAAATTATGCACACACATGCTGCTTCTGCCACTGTTTACTCAGTAACTCATTTTCTTTCCCCACCCCCAAAAAAGAGCTGAGGAGAGAAATGAGAGAAGAGAAGAGAGAAGAGAGCAAGAAAGAGAAGCAGAAATGAGTAGGTTTCCATAGAATATCTTGCTACCCACTCCCCTTTACTCAAACAATTTTTTTAATCCCAGTTCTGTGGGGTCAACTTCCCTTACAACTCTGGATACACATTGTCCCATTATAATAATGATAATGATAAAAATAATGTTGCCTCAGCAATGTCTTTCTTTATCCAGAGACCTCATCAGCATAGAAGGTTGATATCAGAACCAAATGCTATGTTCTACAGAGGACTGGGTCTCTTCTTCAATCATAAGAAATAAGCAATTTGGAAAGAGGAAGCTGCATGCTGTAAAAGGTAAGTAGGTATATGACGTGAGAGCCCACTCTCTCTCTTGCTTTGAGAAATCCCATTCCTGAGACAATTGGTAGAGGGCCCAGCACTCCCAGAACCATTCCATCTCTGGAAGAATTCAGCACCAACCCCCTTGTTTCAGGTGGAACTTTCCCATGTAACAGTGATTCTGTCTCTACAAAGATGGCCCGTCTTATATCAGGCATCATGTCAGGTACTTCCATAGCCATGATTTCTATCATCTCACAGGTATTTTTTAATGTTTATTTATTTTTGAGAGAGAGAGAGAGAGAGAGAATGAGCAGGGGAGGGGCAGAGAGAGAAGGAAACAGGATCCAAATCAAGCTCCACGCTGTCAGAGGATCTGAAGCAGGCTCTGCACTGAAAGCACAGAGCTGGATGCAGGGCTTGAACTCACAAACTGTGACGTTCAGCTGACTGAGCTACCCAGGTGCCCCCTCACAAGTATTTTTGTCCTCAGGATCAAGCTCAGACATGGCAAGTGGAGAGCTAAGCCTTATAAAAAGGACTCCTAGCACCCAATAGTCTTTCACAGCAACACAAGTGCCCATGGATAGGAGGAGCAGAGCCCGGCCTAGGGAAATACTTGCTAAATGTGTGATATGTGGATGAAAGAATGAGTAAATGCATGAACTGAGTGTCCGAAGAGAGAAGAGGTTCACTAGCGGGGACTTCTCACCCCCTTGCTCCTCTTTCTCCTCCACTGCTCCCATGTATCTTTAAAAAAAAAATGTTTATTTATTTCTAGGAGAAAGAGAGACAGCGTGAGCAGGGGAGGGTCAGAGAGAGAAGGAGTCACAGACTCTGAAACAGGCTCCAGGCTCTGAGCTGGCAGTCAGCACAGAGCCCGACGCGGGGCCCGAACCCACGAACCGCGAGATCATGACCTAAGCGAAAGTCGGACGCTTAACCGACTAAGCCACCCAGGCGCCCCTGCTCCCATGTATCTAAGCTGGAAGACATGTGTTTGCTGTCTAAGACTTTTTTTTTTTTTACCAGACTCCTTCTAAAAATGCTAATTAAAAGATTTACCTGGACCCCTTTTCCATTCAGTGAGTCAGGATGGGACCTTCCTCCCTAAACCTCTTCTGAAAGTTGTCATGAAAGAAGCAGACTTTGGTGCTAGACTACCTGGGTTTAAATCCTTACTACCACTTGCTCTACCATTTACTAGTTGTGTGACCTTTTACAAGAGACTTGACCAGTCTAAGCCTCAGTTTATCCATTTGCTAAAGTGAGATAACAAATAAGACCTCTACCATCGGGTTGTCATGAAGATTAAATGTGATGATAGGGCCTGGCACAGTCAGTACATGATAAACTTTGATTATTCTCGACCCTGGCACCCTTCTTTCCCTTCATCTGTTCTTTGGGCTGAAGTGGTTTTACTGCACTGTATCCTCCCAGCTGCAGGATAATGTAGGCTTTGGAGGGAGTGCCATATAATGCTTACCCAGAAAGCAAAGACCAAAGCTTACTAGAATGTTAGAACTGGAACTGATAAGACATCCTGAATGAGGATGTTTACCTCTGGGAGAAGAGATGTTAGAAATATTGTTCACAAAGAGGGGGACAAGAAGTTGTGGGAACAGGCAGAATCAAAAGAGGAGATAGAAGGGAAAGGGAGGATAGGGAGACAGAAGAAGAAAAGGTTTGGGGAGAAACAGGGAGGGGGTGGAGAACAAGGAGAGGCTAAATTGCTACTGGAACATTAAGCACAAATGAGGGGAAATAAAATTAACATCTTTATTGAAAAGAAAAACAAAGAAGTAAGAAATAGTCCTGTTTGGGGAAATCTTGTGTAGAAAGGAGCAGGTGCTGAGGGTCTTTGGAGGCTGGTTTCCATGGTGATGCTATATGTCTTCTTTTCTATTATCCTGTGAATCTGGCAGCTAATACTTCCTTTCAGCTCTGGTTTCTAAGTCCAGGGCTTAGCCCTCAGTGAAGCCATGGTGTTTCCATTTCTAGCACCTTGCTAATGCTGTGCGACCTGCTGGCATGTTGTCATGGTTCCTTTTTGATATGATAACTGTTCAGAAAGAAAAAGGAGAGGGGGCACATTCTGGAAAGCTCCAGGGAGAAGCACTCTGAGCAGCTCTTTCCAAATGGATGAGAAGGCAAGTTTAGGAGGTAGGGAGCTCTTTGGCCAGAAAGTTATCAAGGCACTTACAGTGACTCTTCCCATTTCAAGGTAAATCTATGTGGGAACTTCTCTAAGAAACTATGGTGACTAATTCTGGCTTGCCAATACTGAGGGGTTTCCTGGGACATGGAACTTTCACTTATATAATGAGGAGAATCCCAAATGAACTGGGACAATTGGTAACCCTAAGAATAAGCCCATTCAGAAAGTCCAAGATGAAGGGAACCCACACTGTTCAGAGTCTGACATTAAACAATCCCATGTAGGAACCACAGAAGGCTCTTGAGAGAAAGTCACTATTAAAACCAGGATCATAAACATGGGCAATAATATCATGGCTAAACTTTTGCCACCAAACCAACTTCCCCATTTTATACATCCATATTATTTAAAGAGGCCTTTCTGGTTACAGTAACATCAAAACCACTTGGAGACCTTACTTAAAATGCAAATTCTCAGTCTCCACCCAACCTGCTAAATCCAGATTTCTGAGGAGCAGTACAGCCCAGG
>NW_027533359.1:9045-21017 GCF_008692635.1 Crocuta crocuta | reverse complement strand
GAGGAGCAGCAGAGCCCAGGCATCTATATTTTACTGAATTTTCTAGCCGGGTATGATACATACGGCCTGAGATTTGGTGTTGAAAAGACTCAATGGCAGCAGTCAGAGTCTGTTTAACAAGTGAAAANGCCCCAGAAATATTCTTTTAGAGAAAATTACCTTGACAGTGGGAGAGGCAGAATAATGTATCTTCTTATGGGAGTAATGGGAGTGGGGTGACAGTCGTACTGGAGAGGAGGAGGAGGAAGGCTACACATGAGTTCCTAACAGAATTCCTGAAGATCCTTGCCCAAGCCACTTTACCACTTAGAAGTTAAGCCTACTTAGGCTGGTGCAAATCCCTAGATATCTGTTGCCTTTTGCCCCATGAAACAGTGATCTCTTTATGATCAGTTCCTGCCTCCAGAGAGCAGGGTTGTAATCTCTAAAGGTTGTGGCCTGTGTTTTTATTCATTGGACTTTAAAAATTATTAAGAGTCATCAGAAGGGAAAGAGGACAGATGGGTAGAAGGAGTGACATGCATTTCTGGTCCTCATTTAGGTGCCAGAGAAAATAAACAAACTCACAGAAGCCCTTGCCAGCTTGCAGTGAATCTGAGCACATATCCCTCAGTAGTTTGGGGGTGGCAGAATGGGGAGGGGAGGTTAATTCCAGACAGCACCATTGTGGAAAAGACATCAAAAGGTTTCTCTGCAAAGCGATATGTTTCTACTTTTGACAGTACATGAGAGATGCCAAGTTCCTCCAAGTTGGCACTTTTGGATATAGCAACAGGGCTCTAGATCATTCTTGTCTGAATCGAAGGCTGCACTCCTTTAGTGGGAATTGACACATAACACAAAACAAAATTTCCAATACCTTATATACCAAGGAGGCCAAGTGTCTTATGCTCTGAGGTTTTAGAATCAGAAAAGGGTGAATTTTAGTCCCAGATCTACTACTTGGCTGTGTGACCTTGGGCAATTTGTATCACCTCTTGAACCTCAGTATCCTTATCTGTAAAGTGAGTAATAGTAACAGAACTCCCTCTTTTGATTGCTTTGAGGACCATAGGAGAAATAAGTGAACTGTAAAACTTTGTACCTGTGTAAGGGATATTGATTAGTGGAAAGGCACATTTATCAACCCACACTCTCTCACTTGGGCTTCTTCTGACAAACTGATTTGCCATTGTTGGGAATAAAGCATGTGGCCATAGAACTGTCTTTGTGAAAAGCTAACTGGGATTTGGGGATGCCAAATAATGACTTTAATCTCAAGAGCACTTCCCTAATACCAGAGGTATAGGGAAGCAGGCTCTGGAGTCCAAGTGACGTGAGTTTGGTACCAGGTGTTGCCATTTATTAACCATGTGAATTTGGAAAAGTTAATTTACATCCTTGAGCCTCATTATTTTAATCTATGGGATGGAATTGAATAATAGTGTCTACCCTTCAGTGTTGTCATAAGGTTTAAATGAGAGTGTACTTAGGAAGTACTTAACACAGGCCTTGGTACATAGTCATCATTCAATAAAGGAAAACCTTAGATGCTGTTGCTATTATTTCAAGTGATCAACAAACTTTGAGATCACACACATAGTAGGCATCATTCAAAAAAATCTTCACTAAATACATACTGTGTGCCAAGCAGGGACTGGAGACACAATGGTGAGCAATATCAAATGTGGCACCTGCCTTCATGGACTTTAGTCTAGTAATTTTCAGTAAATGTTTGGTGAGTGAGTGAATGAAAGCAAGATTCAATCCTGACTCAGAAATTAATAACTCTAAGTTATTAAGGTCTTTCACATTGAGGCCAAAAGGGAGATGATCATTTTTCCAAACTCTGGGACTCAGCTGCTCACTAAGGGAATGGGAAGTGTGTGCAGATGGTATCAGATACAGGAGGAGATACAGAGGAAAGATGATAATGCTTTTAAGGAGGAAGGAATATCCAGTTCCTTTTGTGATAGGGGAAACCAAACCTACTAAGAACAAATTGAGCAAGTAACCTTCACTAGCTGTGGACCTGAGTAAAACTCCTGAGGCCTCCTCTGTGTTGTTCCTCCCGAATTTACTGCTTCCCTTTTCCTTGTCAGAGCATGCATTTAGGAAAGGATCTAAGAATTTATGTACACTGCTGTGGTGTAGGGCCAGTATGAGCTGCCTGGGGACTAGCCTTAGGTCAGATTTTTGAGGCAAGGCCCAGGCTATTATGTGGGTCAGTAAATCTGCTCTAGCCTCATTCCCAGCTGTGGCCTCAGTTTCCTAGGAAACACAGTTGCCAGAGTAGTCACCAGTGAGAGTTACATAGCCTCTGATATGACTTCAAGGACTGCTCACCTTGGCAGTTAGCTGTCTGTCCATGGGGGTCAGTGTCCTTTTGTGGACATACTGAAACAAAGGCTGTCACAATGGTGCCTTTGGCGGGCCTGTCAAAGCAGAGTTGGATGCCAGATTAGCTGAGTTGCCAGGAACTTTTCCTGAGGAGTGTGCCTCATGTTTCTGGGGAAGTTACACTCTCTCTGATGACCAGCTACCTCCTGGGCAAGGTGAAAGTAGATACTCACTGACTTTTACTTTTTATCTCCTCCTTCTGCTTTTGACAAAAGAAGAAGCAGTCAAAGAGCTGACTGCTTCCCTCCACCCCCTCCCACTGAAGGATTCTTCAGACTGAAGAGGCTTGTCCAAGAAGAATAAGGAAGAGAGTGGGAAGGGTTGGCCTTTATCAGGACCTTTGAAGGTTAGTCCAAGTTGGCAATGGAGGCCCTCTCCGCCTTCCCAAGAGAGTTCCTGAGAGATGCTGCCTAGTGAAAACCTGCCATCCCTCACCTCAGTGTTCCCTTTCCTCCCTCTGCTGCTTCCTCTGCCTTCAACAGCCACATCTCTCCAAGGCTAGTTTAATTTGCCCAGTATTGAAATCATCCCAGGCAAAGCAGCCTGCCTCCTCTCTTTACTAAAAACTAGACTGAGGACTGAGGAGGCCTGGAAGCTTACTGTTTGCCATGGTGAGGAGTAGGCCCTGAGAAGATTAAGGATCTGGAAGCCTGAACATTTTTGTTTGTTGGTTTTGATGAGTTCTGTTTGCTTTTCATCCCCAACCCTGCTTCCCTTTCATTCCCCTCCCCCCTACCCCTCCAAACTCTCAAACCACTAAAGCAGAAGGAGATTACTAGGAGCAAAATCAGCTCTTGATACAGGCTACACTAAATACAGGCTGCCTTGCTAAGAATATTTGGTGTGTGTTTTGTAATGCAGACTCCTGGGAGGGCCAAATTTGGGCCACAAGATGTTTCACCTTTGTGGCATGTTGCAGCATCCTGAGGCAGAGGGGAACTGGTGAGGGAGGAGGGTTTGCTGAAGCTCTCTAAAGCCTCCATAGTTTTTCCTTTCTGGCCACAGAATATGAAAGGCATAGGGGCGCCTGGGTTGCTCAGTTGGTTGAGTGTCGGACTTCAGCTCAGGTCATGATCTCTTGGTTCGTGGATTTGAGCCCCGCTTTGGGCTCTGTGCTGACTGCCAGCTCAGAGTCTGGAGCCTGTTTCAGATTCTGTATCTCCCTCTCTCTCTGATCCTCTCCTGCTCATGCTGTCTCTCTCTCTGAAATAAATAAAACATTAAAAATTAAAAAAATTATGAAAGGCATAGACAAACTCAAACCAAGAATTTGGGCTGAGGGAGGCCTCTGGAAACAGGGAGGTAGCTCAGTCCTGGCAGTCAGGGAACTTTTATTCAGTGTCTCCCACAACCCCAAGATCCTTTTTTAACTGGATTCCAGGCACCCAGCCCACTACATTTCCTTCCATCTTCTGCCTTCTTGCCACTGGTGACCAAGATAGATCATATTTGTGGAGAAAGTGTGGGCTCTTAGAGGGCTATGAGGATATTATATTATTTTTGTTCCATAAATAGTTTCCTTCAATTCAGTCCATTGCTCTGAGAAGGAAGACAGCTGATTCAGAGATATTTTGTGGACTAGGTGCCTGGATTCTAGTAAAAAAATGACCTTGCTTCCTTCTTAATTGGTACCCTGGGGCTGAGGAGCTATATGAAAGGAGTGCTGGGATGGAGACCCTGAGTGCATCAGTAAGGCCAGATCATGGTAAGAGGTGATGTCTCAGTGGCCCCTATGTCCTCTTTTATCCTGTGGCAGCTACATAAAGCTAGCTTGATTGGATGGACTTCTCAGGTGAAGGTATTAAATGGCATCCCAGCATACCTAGATCAAACTGTTTATCCATTCTAACCTGAGAATAGGGATCCTGCTCCCTTTTTAACTCTCCAAACTTGTATTCTCAGCTTCCAAGGTCTATATGTATCCTCACCTAGGTGTTGTTGGGTGTATACTCTCAAGTTTTTGTGTCCATGTTTTGTTCTCCCAGAGAGACGGCATGTTTTCTGCAGGTTGGCTCTATGTCAAAAACTCCACTAGACTCCCTCTTCAGTGTTTTGGAACACAATAGGAGCTTGGTAAATGGGTCTTGACTTACTGCTCAAGAACCGAAGGGCACATGTAGGGTCAATACTATGTGAAACCAGCATAATGTAGCAATAGTGAGAAAATTTGCTTATTATATAGAACAATAAGATTAAATATGCTTATTTCATGCCATATACAAAATAAACTTTAGAGTTATTGAAGACTTAAACATGACAGGCAAAATTATGCAACTAAGTAAAAAATGTAGAAGAACATCTTTGCAGCATTGGGGTTGAAAGGTGTGGAGAGACATGCATCATAAAGGCAAAAGTGGATGCATTTGATTAATGTCCATTAAAAGTAAATATTTACTTTCTATGAGGGACATAATGGGCAAATCAGAGGTGGTAGATTCGGAGAAAATATTTGTAATATATATGAGCAAAAAAGGTTAATATCCAGAATATGTAGGGCAGGAAAGAGATCGGAAATCTTTTTTTAATGTTTTATTTATTTCTTTGAGAGAGAGAGCATGAGCAGGAGAGGGTTAGAGAGAGAGGGAGACACAGAATCCAAAACAGTCTCCAAGCTCTGAGCTAGCTGTCAGCACAGAGCTCAAAGCGGGGCTCGAACCCATGAACTGTGAGATCATGACCTGAGCCAAAGTCAGACGCTCAACCAACTGAGCCACCCAGGCACCCTAAGATAAGAAATCTGATAGAGAGAACAGCAGATGTACAAATAGGCAACTTACAGGAGGGGAAGCTCAAATAACTGGATCATAATCCTCTGAAGAAATAGTCAACCTCATTATAATTGGGGAAAAGCAAACTAAGACAGCAGCGAAATGCTTTTTTATACCCATCAGACTGGCAAAACATTTAAAAATAGTAAGCTAATAACAAGTGTTGGTAACAATGTAGGGAAACAGGGATCCTCACACATTGCTAGGAGTTATGTATATGGATATAGCCATTTTGGAGAGGAATTTGGAAGTGTTTAGAAAATTTAAGTTTGTACATGCCTCATGAAAGAGCAATTCTACTTATGGGTACATATCCCCCAGCAATTGCTCTCACAGTCACACAGAGTGGCTTATATGAAAATGTTCATTGCAATATTGTAATAGAGAGGAGTTGGAAACAACATAAATGCCCATCAACAAGGGAATGGATACATAAGATGCAAAATATGCAAATAATGGAATACTTTGCTGTAATCAAAGTGAACATACTAGATCCATAGATGAAAACCTAATTAGCTCTCCATAACTGTGATACTGCATGAAGTTAAAAAAGGAGAAAGAGATATACAAAATAATATCATTTATGTAAAGCAAACACACAAGAGTGGGTGTCTATCCAGAAAGGAGATGGGATTGGGAAGGGCAATAAAAAGGGAAAGAAATAAGGTAAGATGAATAAAAATAGAAATAAAATAAAACAAAATGGGTCATGCATGAACTAATGATAGTGTGACTCTAACATAATTCTAATCAATGACGTTCTTTGCATGTGAGGCACAGCTCCCTGACCACCAAAAAGGAAAATAAAATAGAAAGAAAGAAATGAGAGAAGGTATAGGAAAGTGCCCAAAGCCATGTCTGGCAACCAATACTTGCTCAGCAAATGTGAGTTTCCTTTTTCCTGATTCATCTTTTTTTTTTCCTTTGAGAGGGAAGTCATGATGAGTAGGGAGTACTAAGAGCCAAACACCTGGGCATTTGGATTTGTCCATAGATTCTAATAGGTCCACCTGGAAGAGGTGTCCCTGCTGGAGGACACCAAAACTGAGACAAGGGCATGTGGTTAGAGATCAGCAAGAGACCTCCACATCCTGAATATTTTTCAATGGGATGTGAGCCCTCTTTGTTCCTTATGTTCCCAATCCTACCATCTTTTTATTGAGAACTTGACCCAAAGCACCAAATCAGTAAAGTTGCCAGGCTGGCAGTCCTGGATCCATTCACTCAATGGTGGGGAGAAGCTTTCCCTCTTCTCCTGACTGAGCCAACACTACATCTGCCCAAAGACCTCCTGGATACTTTGAGAAATGGGCTCTTAGCCAAGACACCTGATAGCTAGTTTAAGGAAACTGCCTTCCCTATAAGGGACACAGGAAATGAACTCAAAGGCAGTGATACTGTTCAAGAGACTTAAGCCCACATACTGAGCTAAAATGTCCCTAGGACAGGTCCCAGGAAGGTGCTCAGAAAGCCTAATTTTCACTTGCTTCAGCCTTCATTCCTGCTGGAGGCTAACCAGCTTAGACCAGACTTCTCAGGCTGAACAGGGCTAGTTCTGGAGATAGTAGCTTCCAGGAATATGCTCCAAAAGAAGAGAAGTAAGGCAAAGAGTTGGAAAAGCCTTGTTCCCAAGGGCAAGGTTTAGGAAGAGCAACCTGTGAGACTTGAGTCATGATAGTGGAACAACCAGACAGGAATACCTCAAGTCTCCAGTCGGACTTTGACCTATTTTATAGCAGAAGGATAACATTCCCTCATAGAGGTCCCAAGGCACAGAGAGAGGGATACAGAGAATCTGAAGCAGGCTCCAGGCTCTGAGCTGTCAGCACAGAACCTGAACTGGGGCTCGAGCTCATGAACCAAGAGATCATGACCTAAGCCGGACACTTAACCAAATGAGCCACCCAGGTACCCACATGCCAGTGTCCTAAGACCAGGGGAATGGTATTGTAGAAAAGGAAAAACTCTTCCTAGACCCTTCAAGATTTATCAGCTGGACTAAAAATTAAATTGACATGAGGCCGATTAACAGAAAAAAATCCCATGAAGTTTTATTACATGCACATGGAAACCGAATGATGAAATTGAGACCAGAAAAAATGACCAAAGCAGGCAGATTTTGTACTATTTAGACAAAAAGGTGATAAATCTGTGAGGATTTGACAAGACAGAGAAGACTTAACTTTGGGAGCTTGAATTAGTAATAAATTCTGAACAGAATTTGGGCTGAGATAGTAAATTAGTAAAAGTAATAAGAGACCTTTATATAGCCTTCTCAGCCTGAATTTCCTAGCTTTGGTGATAAATGTTTCTCTTTACCTCCTGGTACAGGGAAGGTACCTTTCACAAGGGAGATTTATTTCCTGATTTCAGGGGGAGCAAGGAAGGTTTGAGTGTCCTTCTTGTACAGGATGTCGCTTAAGTAACTTTTATTTAAAATAACCATCCCTTCCCAAGTCTAAGTTCATATCTGCAAACTTCTACCTATTTACTGTCACTCTGCTGGGGACTTCACATGAGCCAAGGCAGCTGTGGAGGTGGGGTCTGGGTATGTCCCCTTTTTGAGGGCACAGGGGAAAACACTTCTTTCTTACATCAGATGTTTCTTGAAGTATGGAGTGGGTGCCATGATTATAACTCTCAATACTCTATTCAGTACTACTAGCAAGTTTCCTGATGTGGCATTCAAGGGAATAAAATCTATACCAGTGACCCCAGGAGATCCCCCAAAAGGGAGAAGTGACCTTATAAAGATGGGAGCTGGATTGCCCTAACTGACCTCTGATTTCTTGTCCAAGGAGGATAACCATATCCGAAGTTGATCTAAGTGATTTTACAGGGGCAAGTCTTCAAATAGGTGGAGGGGAGAGTCTCTGTCGTCCTGCTGTGCCAGTCGGTGACTCAGTGGGTTACCTCAAGAAACAAGCCGAGTACACACGGTGGAGGGTCTCAAAATATCACTATGAGTAGGGAAATAAAATAACCAAAGTCACAACAAGAGAGACCAAGGGACATCCTTAAAAGAGCACTTCTGAACAGACAGGCCATGGATAGTCAATGAGCCTCCTTTAATATAGCAGAACTCACAGGTGCAGAGCACATATCAAGATTTTAAAATTTACAAGAGACAGACAGCTAGCCAAAATGAAGAAACGGAGGCACTCTCCTCTAAAGAAATTCCAGGAAGAAATGACAGCTAAAGAATTGGTCAAAACAGATATAAGCAACATAACTGAACAAGAATTTAGAACAATAGTCCTAAAATGAATCGCTGGGCTTGAAAAAGGCATGGAAGACACCAGAGACGCTATTGCTACAAAGATTATGGACCTTAAAAATAGTTGTGATGAATTTTTAAAAAATGCTATAAATGAGGTGCATAACAAAATGGAGGCGGCCAATGCACGGATTGAAGAGGCAGAGAGGAGAATAGGTGAATTAGAAGACACAATTGCAGAAAAAGAGAAAGCCGAGAAAAAGGGAGAGAAATTGATCCAGGAGCACCAAAGGAGAATTCAAGAACTGAGTAATGCAATCAAACGGAACAATGTTCATGTCATAGGAATTCCATAAGAAGAAGAGAGAGATAAAGGGGCAGAAGGGGTACTTGAACAAATAATAGCTGAGAACTTCCCCAATCTGAGGAAGGAAACAGACACAGAAATCCAAGAAGCATAGAGAACTCCCCTCAGACGTAACCTGAATCGATCTTGTGCATGACATATCATAGTGAAACTGGCAAAATATAAGGATAAAGAGAGGATTTTGAAAGCAGCTAGGGATAAAAGGGCTCTAACAGACAAAGGGAGACATATAAGAGTAGTTGCATACCTATCTACTGAAACTTGGTAGGCCAGAAAGGAATGGCAGGAAATCTACAATGTGATGAACAGAAAAAATATGCAGCCAAGAATCCTTTATCCAGCAAGCATGTCATTCAGAATAGAAGGAGAGATAAAGGTTTTCTCAAACAAACAAAAATTAAAGGAATTCATCACCACGAAACCAGCCCTTCAAGAAATCCTAAGGGAGACTCTATCAGGGAAATGATGAAAGGAACACAAAGTACCAGAGACACCACTACAAGCATGAATCCTACAGAGAACACGATGACTCTAAACCCATATTTTTCAATAACAACACTGAAAGTAAATGGACTAAATGCTCCAATCAAAAGACATAGGGTAGCAAAATGGATTAAAAAAAAAAACAAATCCATCTATTTGCTGTCTCCAAGAAACTCATTTTAGGCCTGAGGACACCTTCAGATTGAAAGTGAGGGGATGGATAAATATCTATCATGCTACTAGAAGTCAAAAGAAAGCTGGAGTAGCCATACTTATAACAGACAAACTGGACTTTAAAGTTAAAGACATAACAAGAGATGAAGAAGGGCATCATATAATAATTACAGGTTTTATCCTCCAGGAAGAGTTAACAATTATAAATGTCTACGCACTGAATTCAGGAGCACCCAAATACATAAAACAGTTAATCACAAACATAAGCAATCTTATAGATAAGAATGTGCTAACTGCAGGGGAGTTTAATATTCCACTTACAGCAATGGATAGATCAACTAGATAGAATCACTAAAGAAACAATGGACCTGAACAACACATTGGACCAGAGGGACTTGACAGATATATTTAAAACTCTATATCCTGAAGCTATGAAATTCACTTTCTTCTTGAGTGTACATGGTACGTTCTCCAAGATAGACCATATACTGGGTCACAAAGCAGACCTCAATAAATATAAAAGAATTGAGATCATACCATGCATGCTTTCAGATCACAATGCTGTGAAACTTGAAATCAACCATAGGAAAAAGTCAGAGAAACCTCCAAAAGTGTGGAGGTTAAAGAACACCCTACTAAAGAACGAATGGATCAACCAGCCAATTAGAGAAGAAATTTAAAAATATATGGAATCAAATGAAAATGAAAATTCAACAATCCATACTCTTTGGGATGCAGCAAAGGCAGTCTTAAGAGGAAAGTACATTGCAATCCAGGCCTATCTCAAGAGACTAGAAAAAGCACAAATACAAAATCTAACAGTGCACCTAAAGGAACTAGAAACAGAGCACCCAGCAGAAGAAGAGAAATAATAACGATCAGGGCATAAATAAACAATATAGAATTTTTTTTAAAAGCCCACTTGAACAGATCAATGAAACCCAAGAGTTGGTTTTTTGAGAAACTTTACAAGATTCATAAACCTCTAGCCACACTTCTCAAAAAGAAAAGAGACAGCACCCANTGGACAACCTAGAAGAAATGGACAAACTCTTAAACGCACACACACTACCAAAACTCAAACAGGAAGAGATAGAAAATCTTAACAGGCCCATAACTAGTGAAGAAATTGAATGCGTTATCTAAAATCTCCCAACAAATAAGAGCTCTGGGACAGATGGCTTCCCTGGTGAATTCCACCAGATATTTAAGTCAGAGTTAATACCCATTCTTCTCAAGCTACTCCAAAAAAAAAAAAATAAATAAATAGAAATGGAAGGAAAACTTCCAGACTCATTCTTTGAAGCCAGCATCACTTTGATTCCTAAGCCAGACAGAGACCCAGCAAAAAAAAGATAACTCCATGCCAATATCCTTGATGAATACGGATGCAAAAATCCTCAACAAGATACTTGGAAATCGAATTCAACAGCATGTAAAAAGGATTATCCACCATGATCAAGTAGGATTCATTCCTGGGTTACAGAGCTGGTTCAATATTCACAAGTCAATCGTGATACCACACATTAACAAAAGAAAATATAACAATCATATGATCCTGTCGATAGATGCAGGAAAAGCATTTGACAAGATATAGCATCCTTTCTTAATAAAAACCCTTGAGAAAGTCGGTATAGAAGGAACTTATTTAAATATCATAGAAGCCATTTATGAGAAGCCCACAGCTAATACCATCCTCAATGGGGAAAAACTGAGAGCTTTCCCCCTGAGATCAGGAACATGACAGGGATGTCCACTCTCACCACTGTTGTTTAACACAGTGTTGGAAGTCCTAGTATCAGCAATCAGACAACAAAAGGAAATCAAAGGCATCAGAATTGGCAAAGAAGAAGTCAAACTTTCACTTTTCGCAGACGACATGATACTCTACATAGAAAACCCGACAGATTCCACCAGAAGCCTACTAGAACTGATCCATGAATGCAGGGTACAAAATCAACATACAAAAATCGGTTGCGTTTTTATACAGCAATAATGAAGCAACAGAAAGAGAAATAAAGAAACTGATCCCATTCACAACTGCACAAAAAAACATACAATACCTAGGAATAAACCTAACCAAGGATGTAAGAGATCCGTATGATAAAAACTATAGAAAACTTCGGAAGGAAATTGAAGAAGACACAAAGAAATGGAAAAACATTTCATGCTCATGGTTTAGAAGAATAAATATGATTAAAATGTCAATACTACCAAAGCAATCTACACATTCAATGCAATCCCAGTCAAAATTGCACCAGCATTCTTCTTAAAGTTAGAACAAACTATCCTCAAATTTGTATGGAACCACAAGACCCCAAATAGCCAAAGTAATATCAAGTAAAATCCAAAACGGGAGGCATCACAATCCCAGCCTTTAGCCTCTACTACAAAGCTATCATCATCAAGACAGTATGGTATTGGCACAAATACAGACACATAGACCAATGGAATAGAAAAGAGAACACAGAATTGGACCCACAAATGGATGGCCAACTAATCTTTGACAAAGCAGGAAAGAGCATCCAATGGAAAAAAGACAGCCTCTTTAACAGATGGTGCTGGGAGAACTGGACAGCAACAT
>NW_027533359.1:3215-8859 GCF_008692635.1 Crocuta crocuta | reverse complement strand
CTCATGGGTCGGAAGGATAAATATAGTTAAAATGTCAATACTGCCCAAAGCAATCTACACATTCAATGCAATCCCAGTCAAAATTGCACCAGCATTCTTCTTAAAGTTAGAACAAACTATCCTCAAATTTGTATGGAACCACAAGACCCCAAATAGCCAAAGTAATATCAAGTAAAATCCAAAACGGGAGGCATCACAATCCCAGCCTTTAGCCTCTACTACAAAGCTATCATCATCAAGACAGTATGGTATTGGCACAAATACAGACACATAGACCAATGGAATAGAAAAGAGAACACNGAAGACATGAAGAGACACTTTTCCAAAGACATCCAGGTGGCCAACAAACACATGAAACAAATGTCAATGTCACTCCTCATCAGGGAAATACAAATCAAAACCACACTGAGATACCACCTCACACTGGTCAGAGTTGCTAAAATGAACAAATCAGGAGATGGTAGATGCTGGCAACGATGTGGAGAAATGGGGATTCTCTTACACTGTTGGTGGATATGGAAACTGGTGCAACCCCTCTAGAAAACAGTGTGGAGGTTCCTCAAAACATTAACAATAGAATTCCCCTATGAACCAGCAATAGCACTGCTTGGAATTTACCCAAGGGATACAGGAGTGCTGATGCATAAGGGCACAAGTAACCCAATGTTCACAGTAGCACTTTCAACAATAGCCAAATCATGGAAAGAGCCTAAGTTTCCATCAACTGATGAATGGATCAAGAAGTCTCCATGAGAGACTCTTGAATGCTGAGAACAAACTGAGGGCTATTGGGGGTGGGAGAGAGGGGAAGGGGGGTGATGGGCATGGAGGAGGGCACTTATTGGGATGAGCACTGGGTGTTTTATGTAAACCAACTTGACAATAAACTATAAAATGAAATGAAATAAAATAAACTAACCAATATGCCAAAGTGGCACATTTTGGGGCAGCCCCCTGGCTTGGTCCCTAGAGGAAAGGAACAGACAAGTACACATGGGGGCATAAAAGGGAAGGGATTTTGGAAAGAGCAATTATTTATCATTTATCCTCCTTCTCTTCTGAACCAAGCTCCTGCTTGCTTGACATTGACCTTAGCTTTGGTGGTGTTAAGGGAGATGGAAGCCTGGTCCTACCAAGCCACAAAGCTGCTTACCTGTCTGTCTGGGGAAAAGGGACTCAGCCATGTGGTGAGCATCCATATTTATGCCCACTTATCTCCTTGCCTTCAATGTATCTTCACCTCCACCTCCCTCCCCCACTTCCAAGCTGTAGAGTCCTGAGTCCTCCTGGCTCATTCTCCTACATCTGTTGTCTATCTCTCTGTCTCTTTCCTTTCAAGGTCAGGCAACTGGGATTTGCTGATTTATTTTGTTTTATTTGTATTTAAAATTTTGTGGGCTTCCTGCCCAGGAATGCAAATAGCATGGGGAGTGCCAGCCTGCTCTGAGTACTCCTTTGTCCAGCGTCCTTGGCAGGATGAGGGAGGGAGGAGTGGCTGGGGCCAGGTGATGGGGGGGGGACACTGCTGATCACATGTTCCAAGGCTCACTTTTCAGCTTTTGTTATCAACGGCCCCTCCTCCGCCTCCCACTTGGACTACGAAGGGATAGGCACTGAGGTTGAGGGGAGGGTGTAGAGACATAGGAAGAATTATTAAGAGTTATGGAACACTTACCATGTGCCTCTGAGGTCAGTACTATTATCATCCCTCAGTTTATAGTTGAGAAAACTGAGGCCAAGAGAGGGTAGATAACTTTCCCAAGGTCTCATGGATAGTTATCTGTGGAGATGAGATTTAAAGCCAGGTTTGTCTGACTCTAGCTGTGTAGTCCTTAACCACTCGGCTGTCCTGTAATGAGCCCTAGGTTACACTCCTGGACATATCACCAGTATTTGTGGCTGTTAATGCAAAAACCTCCCTAGGCTTCCATTTCCTCTGGTATAAAATGGGAATGAGAGTCTTTGTTCTGCTTAACTCCTGGGGTTGCCATGAAGATCAACTGGGCTAGAGGATATGAAAGAATAAAAAAAACACACATCCCTGGTGGGAGAATGGGGAATAGAATGAACACAGGTCTGTGAATTGGGCTGCTGGGCGTCTAGTCATGGCTGTGACCTTCTCTGGTTCTGTGACCTTGGGTGAATTACATCAGGTTTGGACCTCAACAGTAAAATGAAGGAGGTAAACTCAAAGGTCCTATTCATGCCTATGGCTTTGGTCACTTCCCCTCTCTCAAGTCTTAGGCCATCTGCTTGCTGCTAGAGTGAAATCGTCCCACTAAGCCTTCTTCCTTCACTGTGTTCACATTGGCTCTGAAATGGTTTGTAATGAACACCGAGAGAGAACCTAAACAGTCTCTATGTGTCCTACTGTCCCCCTTTCATTCTCTGCCCCCACAGTGTTAGTTGCTGTTATCACCCTCCCTGCTACTTCCTTGTCAGTAATGGGGTGGGGGGAGGAGACTGCCTTAACCCCATCTCCTTATAGTCCAGCACAGCCCTGCTCCCGCTTGGTGTCACCTGACGCTGCTTTTGTGGATTTTCCCACAAGATCCTGGTCCCAGACTTAATCTCTGGAGAAGCTTGTTAGAGGCTTGAGCGAAAATGCTATGCTCCCAGTCATATCTCAAATTCATGAAGCACCATTTTACTGGATATTTATTTTGTGCAAAATACTCTGTTGAACACTAGGAAGTAAATATCACAAATATCATCATTGGATAGATGAGAAGTTTAGAGTCTGGTGACCAAGATGAATGTGTCACCTAGTACATGTAGCACTTTGTGTGCTTACTAGAGCATTCAGAACTCAATTGCATCAGATTCTCAAAATTTCTAGAAGATATGCAGGGTAGCATCATATTCATTTTACAGATGAGTAAACTGAGTCATGTGAGTATATGTGAGACCATGTGCCTATAAAATTAGAAGAGTGATTGGAGCGCCTGGGTGGCTCAGTCGGTTAGGCGTCCGACTTCACCTCAGGTTATGATCTCACGGTTCGTGGGTTTGAGCCCTGCGTCAGGCTCTGTGCTACAGAGCCTGGAGCCTGTTTCAGATTCTGTGTCTCCCTCTCTCTCTGACCCTCTCTTGCTCACGCTGTCTCTCTCTCTCTCAGAAATAAATAAAAAAAACATTTAAAAAATTAGAAGAGTGAAAATAGAAAAGTAGGTGGCAATTGTAGAGGTGTTTGGTAATGTGAGGTGGACACGTTCTAACAACACAGAGTGGTGAGCCATGAAAAGAGAAGCATTGTGGGAAGGTTTTGTTTTATGTTTAGTGAGCTTATTCTCAGGGAACTGAGGGGTCAGTCACTAAGACTGTATTTTTATGCAGAGGGTTCAAAGCTTAGGGAACTCACAGGGCCTGAGCACTGTTCTCAGGTAGCCTATGGGTTGAGAAGATGGAGGGGTACTGCAGGATAAGCAGAGTGAAGGGAATGAAACTTCTTCTGAATACCCTCTGTTGAGTCTGCCTTAGGGAAGTTCCAGAATAGACCCTTAGGATTTCATTGGGAGTCCAGGAGGCTCTCCACAAAGTTTTGCTCACAGAGCCTTTAAAAAGCCAGTCCTATAGGACAGTCCAGTGTCTTAGCATCTGCCCTGCTAGGAATGCTTTCTGAGCTCCAGGAGCTCTGTATGTTGCCCAGCCCCCAATGCTCTGGCCTCTTTCAAAGATAGAGCTGGAGGGCATGTTTGCCAAGCTCCCTAACAAGCAATCTCTTCTCTGGCAGCCCTGCTCTGCCATTCTGATGGAATAATTGAGCACAGAAGTATATGCATATAAGTGTATGCATGCGTGTGTGTAATGAGGGTTGAGGGAGCATTTGTATTACCTGGGGAGTGGAGGGAATTCTCTTCCACCTTCCAGTTACTTTATTAGCTACCTCCTTCTCCAGACTCCTGATTTAGCTGTACTTCCACCCTTCTTTTTTTTTGACCCCTCTCAGATTCCTAGGAGGGGCTCCCTGCTCTCTACCCTAAGGCCACACTGGCCCTGGACCATACTAAAGCGAGGGAATAGGACTTTTTTTTTCTTGCCTCCCTCCCCCAGGCATAGGGAACCAGGTCCTGAGTGGAGAAGCACTAAATCAGGAGGAGGAGGACTGGAGAGCAGATTCATCTACACATAGGCACACTATCCAGGCAGTGTGTATAGTGGTTTGAAGCATGGGATTTGGAGGCAGATTGTTTAGGTTCAAACCTTGTTTTTTATCCTGCTAGTTGTGTCGCATTTCTATGTCTCAGTTGCTTTTCCTCTAAAAGGAGGATGATATGGAGTGCCTGGGTGGCTCAGTCGGTTAAGTGTCTGACTTTAGCTCAGGTCATAATCTTATAGTTCGTGAGTTCAAGCCCCACATTGCGCTCTCTGCTGACAGCACAGAGCCTGCGTTGGATTCTCTGTCCTCTTCCTCTCTGCCTCTCACAACTAGCTCGCTCTCTCTTAAAAATAAACATTAAAAAACTAGAACTGAAGAAATTGAAAGTAATTATTGGGCGCCTGGTAATTATGGGGTGCCTGAGTAGCTCAGTTGGTTAAATATCTTACTTTGGCTTAGGTCATGATATCAGGATTCGTGAGTTCAAGCCCCGCATCGGGGTCTCTGCTCTCAGCACAGAGCCTGCTTCAAATCCTCTGTCTCCCTCTCTCTCTGTCTCTTCCCTGCTCTCTCTCTATCTCAATACACATTTTTCAATGTCAATTGAAAATAAATGTTTATTTAAATAAATGTTTATTTAAAATTTTTTAAAAAGAGGATAATAATAATACCTTCCTTATAGGAATATTATATGATTCAATGCATTATTGTCTATAAAGTGGTTAGCCAGTGTGGGGGCACATACTAAGCACTCAATAACTATTAGCTGTAGTTGTTTTTCCTTATCCACCCTCCACCTATAGTCAAGGTAGGATGAGGTGGATCATGGACTTCCTCAACCAGCCATGCCCTTCCAAGGCTGGAGCTTGAGTGACCTTTGGGAATGTGTTGTCCTCTACCCCCCCAACCCCAATACAATTGCTCTGGATGTTGTTTTAGTTTGCCTTGTAGGGAATAGACCCAGGAGGATTTGTTCCCAACTCCCAAGCTGTCAGGGATTCTTATTAGATACCTGCACTGA
The DNA here is from genome assembly GCF_008692635.1 of Crocuta crocuta. Lineage (NCBI taxonomy): Eukaryota > Metazoa > Chordata > Mammalia > Carnivora > Hyaenidae > Crocuta > Crocuta crocuta. Next base: position 3,739 of record NW_027533359.1, on the reverse strand, counting down.
TGAGGTGCCATGGCATCTTTTAAAGATTTCTTTCTAGGGATTCTTGGCTCTGACTCAGCCCAGTGTAATCATCTCTGAAGCCCTGAAGACCTCTAAAAGTGCTGCCTGTGTGAGTTCCAACATTGTCGTTCCTTGAGAGTGTGAGGACCAGTGATCTACCTTACGCAGAGAACAGAATGGTCTAGATTGGGGTTGGCAGTACGTACCCTAAGCCTCCTAGTCAAGAATAGAAAGAAATGTCAGAGGGAGCTGGGGAGGAGGTCATAGCCTACAGGGGTCAAAGGAAGACCATCCATGTCCCTAGCAAGGGCATGCTCCTCACTGACACCCACCAGTGCAACCTGCCAAAGAGGTTACCTCAGGAAATTGATCTGGGAATAAGAGAGTCCCAAATCAATAAAAATTCCAGCACTGAGGGAAGAGGAAAAAGAGTTGAGAGACCCAGGCCATCTTTGAAGAAGCAGAGAATTAAAAATAGCTGAGGTTTTCATTTTTTTTTCTTTTGGCGGGGAGGGATGAGGAGG
>NW_027533359.1:1191-3016 GCF_008692635.1 Crocuta crocuta | reverse complement strand
GGCGGGGAGGAATTAGGAGGGTGCTGGAGCTGTACAGGATGCAAGAAGCATTTTTTACGTTTGCCCTAGGAAGAAGTGAGTACATGTGAATTCAATTTTCTGGATCAATGCCTGGAGTGGTCACATATCACCACAGATCAAGGATCCCTTTGACACTAGAATTCTCTTTGCAGCAGGCACACCCTGCCCCTCTCACCTACCAGCCCTCTGCCCACAGCTGCTGCTACTTTTGTTCTTCCAAGGGCCTGAGTATGACCCTATGCAGGATTTGGTGGCACCATGTTGGCTGGCACTTGAATTCACATTTGCTCCATACACACTGAAGGCAGCTTTAGGTTAGACACTGGGAAAGAGGGTGGCAGCATAGCCTTGCCCGCTGCGCACAGCCCTTGAAGTCAATTTAGAGGCTCCAGAGGAAATTGAAGTTTAGAATTTGCATTTGGAAGGGAAATGTTATTCATCCCACAAAGTGCTTTAAAGATGCAGATCCTCAGTAGTCAGACATTTCACTTGGGGCTTTGGTGTTTGTTTGGGATAGGATTAGGCTGCAGCATGGTCCAGCTCCTGAAGGTTAAGTAAAAGAAGGTGCTGCCAAGAAAGCACTGCCTAGGCAAGAGCTGGGAGGGTAGAAATCTAGACAAGGGTCTTGCCAAATCAACCCAGCCCTTAGGCTATGGACATGTGGAAAGGAATTAAAGACAGAGAACTACTATTAGTTCCCCATGATTGTGTGTCAGGCAGGGTGCCAGGGCTTTGCTGTACTGATAACTACCTTTTATTGAGCACCTACTACATGTCATGCACTTTCCGTACATTATCTCACATAATCTTCACTACTACTTTCTGATATTGGCTTTACTATCTCCACTTTTAAATTAGGGGACAGAAGCTCAGAAAAATTANGCCTGACTTATTTCTCTCAGCATAACACCCTCAAGTTCCATCCATGTTGCTTCAAATGGTGAGATTTCATTATTTCTCATTACCATGTAGTATTCCCTTGTATAAATATACCACATCTTCTTGATCCATTCATGAGTCGATGGACATTTAGGTTCTTTCATGTTTTGGCTATTGTTGAGAGTACTACTATAAATTGGAGTACATGTGCCCCTATGCATCAGCACTCCTATATCCCTTAGGTAAATTCCTAGCAGTGCTACTCATGGGTCATAGAGGAGTTCTATTGTTAATTTTTTGAGGAACCCCCATACTGTTTTCCAGAGGGGTTGAACCAGCTTACATTCCCACCAGCAGTGTAGGAGGGTGCCTGTTTCCTCACATTGTCAGCAGCATATATAGTCTATTGATTTGTTCATTTTAGCCACTCTGACCTGCATGAGGTGGTATCTCACTGTGGTTTTGATTTGTATTTCCCTGATGATGAGGGACGCTGAGCATCATTTCATGTGTCTATTGGCCATCTGGATGTCCTCTTTAGAGAAGTGTCTGTTCATGTCTTCTGCCCATTTCTTCACTGGATTATTTCTTTCTCGGGTGTGGAGTTTGGTGAGTTCCTTATAGATTTTGGATACCAGCCCTTAATCTGATGTGTCATTTGCAACTATCGTTTCCCATTCTGTCGGTTGCCTATTAGTTTTACTGATTGTTTCCTTTAGCGTGTAGAAGCTATTTATATTGATGAAGTCCCAGTAGTTCATTTTTGCTCTTGATTCCCTTGCCTTTGGGTATGTGTCAAGTAAGAAATTGCTACAGTTGAGGTCAAGGAAGTTGTTCCCTGCTTTCTCTTCTAGGGTTTTGATGGTTTCCTGTCTCACATTCAGGTCCTTTATCCATTTTGAGTTTATTTTTGTGTATGGTGTGA
>NW_027533359.1:0-1020 GCF_008692635.1 Crocuta crocuta | reverse complement strand
GGATGGTGATTCCTCCCGTCTCCGTTTTGGTTTTCATTATTACTTTGACTATTCGGGGTCTTTTGTGGTTCCATACAAATTTGAGGATAGTTTCTTCTAGTTTTGAGAAGAAGCTGGTGCAATTTTGATTGAGATTGCATCGAATGCATAGATTGCTTTGGGTAGTAATGGCATTTTAACAATATTTATTCTTTTGACCCATGAGCATGGAATGTTTTTCCATTTCTTTGTGTCTTCTTCAATTTCCTTCATAAGTTTTCTATAGTTTTCATCATACAGATCTCTTATATCCTTGGTTAGGCTTATTCCTAGGTATTTTATGGTTTTTTGTTCAATTGTGAATGGGATCGGTTTCTTGATTTCTCTTTCTTTTGCTTATTTGTTGGTGTATAAAAATGCAACCGATTTCTGTATGTTGATTTTGTACCCTGTAACTTTGCTGAATTCTTGGATCTGTTCTAATAGGCTTCTGGTTGAGTCTCCTGTGTTTTCTACGTAGAGTATCATGTCGTCTGCAAACGGGGAAAGTTTGACTTCTTCTTTGCCAATTCTGATGCCTTTTATTTCCTTTTGTTGTTTGATGGCTGATGCTAGGACTTCCAGAACTATGTTAAGCAATAGTGCTGAGAGTGGACATCCCTGTCGTGTTCCTGATCTCAGGGGCAAAGCTCTCAGTTTTTCCCCATTGAGGATGATGTTATCTGAGGGCTTCTCATAGATGACATTTTGATGTTTAAGTAAATTCCTTCTATCCCGACTTTCCTGAGGGTCTTTATTAGGAAGNGGATGCTGTATTTTGTCAAATGCTTTTTCTGCATCTATCGACAGGATCATATGGTTTTTATCTTTTCTTTTGTTGATGTGATGTATCCCATTGATTGATTTGCGAATATTGAACCAGCCTTGGAACCCAGGAATGAATCCCACGTGAGCATGGTGGATCATTCTTTTTATGTGCTGTTGAATTCGACTTGGAAGTATCTTGTTGAGGATTTTTGCATCTGTATTCATCACGGATAT
>NW_027533358.1:0-833 GCF_008692635.1 Crocuta crocuta | reverse complement strand
CATTTCACAGAAATTTTTCAACATCATCTGATATGGATTTAACACTTTTTAAAGTAGGTGTAAAATGTGATGGTTTGAATGAAAGACAACTTATTAAACCCTTCCTCTATTGAGGACATTCAAGTTGATTCTAGTTTTTTGGCCACTACAAAGAATGTTACAATTAATCTGAATGTGTGTGTGTGTGTGTGTGTGTGTGTGTGTGTGTGTGTGTGTGTGACTGTGTCTGTATAATTTATTTTGTTTATATTCATCATTATATATTTTTTCTTTTTTTTCTATGGAACAGCGTCTGAGAAATGAAATTGTTTAATTAAAGTTTATGTGAACTCTTAATTTTAACAGATGCTACCAGATTGAATTCCAAATGCCTTTACTACCTCACATATCCCTCAGCAAATGTATGACATAACATGTTACCCTCTATCACCCTCCAGCAATATGTGATAACATTGAATTATCCTCAAGTGATATTCCTGTTGTTTTAATTTCAGTATCCCTGTCCGTGACGTNACACTTGTTCACTGGCAAAGTCAATTTCTTCCTCTGTGAATCTTTCTTACACTTTAGAAACACTTTCAGTCAGGTGTTTGGTGTTTTTAATTAATGTATAGGAAATTTTTATGTTATGTTAGGTATGAGCCCTTTATCTGTAATATGTACTACTACAACTATATTTTTCTCTATTATTTGTCTTTTGGTTTTGCCTTTACTTATGCCATGTGATTTGAAGATTTAAGTACTCGACTAGGCCAGTCTTTAGTCCTCTAGAGTGTCTGCGTTTCCTAGTTAGAATAGAAAGTTTTCTTGACACTTAGATCATACATAAGTTT
>NW_027533357.1:0-1501 GCF_008692635.1 Crocuta crocuta | reverse complement strand
GTTATCATCTCGTTCCTTAGATTTTATGTTCACTCTTTCAGTGATTAACCTTGTCTTTGAAGGACCTGACCTGGAAGGTGATATCCAGAAATTGCCCCTGCCAACAACAGAGGATATTAGTGAAGATGACACGGATGTGAAGGGGGCAGATTTCCCAACTGTGGAGCCCGTGAAAATGCCTGAAGCAGGTATGTAATCTATTGGGAATGCGAGGTATGCAGATCTTTTCCTGAATATTATAGTTTTCATTATGTAGATGTAACTTTACCGATAGATACTTTAATAACAGACTTTACACAGAAAGGTACTTTCACAAGTAGTTCAAATCCTAGCTTCCTGACTGCCTGACTCACACCCTATGAGATACAGAATTAAATTGGGCCAAAGCCTTATTAAATTATAAACTAGGAAAGCATTTCCTTTTTAAAAAAGTGTAAATACTGGGGCGCGTGGGTGGCTCAGTCAGTGAAGCATGTGACTCTTGTTTTGGCTCAGGTCATGATCTCACAGTTTGTGAGTTCGAGCCCCATATTCGACTCTTCGCTGACAGCATGGAGCCTACTAGGGACTCNCTTCCTCTTTCTCTCTGTCTCTCTCCCATTTGTGCTCGCTCTGGCTCTCTCTCTCTCTCTCAAAATATGTAAATAACCTTTTAAATAGAATAAACTGTGAATACTTTAACCCATAGCTGATTAAATTCAGAATCTTCTATAATTTCCTCTTTTAAGAAACACAGAGTGCATTTGGAGTAAATACCAGTTGTATGCAATATGCTGAGGCACGGAGTAGCATCCAATAAGAGCTCTGACATAAGTTGCGTGACTCTGGGAGAATCCCTCCGCTTCTGAACTCCTCTAGATGCATATATTTAGTGATTTCAAATCCGATGTATTGCATTCATTTTTATTGCTGTTTTTGGTATTCTCTGGTTCTGTTGGATAACATACATGGAATCCAAAAATCGTCCATTTTGTTTGATTTATTTATCATCAGATAGCATCTTTGATCAAATTTTAACATCTGAATTGAGATTTCCGTGCTGTTGAGAACGAGAAAACATGCTGTTTGATGTGGGTTTTTCTCTATGGAGATCCGGATACCTGTTCTTAAATTTGTCAAATTCTAAATCATTGTGGCTCTTACAAAACACGTGCAGTTTGAAACCTTTCCCCCATGAAGGCTCAAATGACTGAGTAATAAAATGGGAAGAGATGGTTTAGTTTCTAGTTTCTATGGCACATCAAGTAGGGAGAGCGCATGGGTGTTCTATGTAAGTGATGAATCCCTAAATTCGACTCCTGAAACCAGGACTACTGGTTACAGGTTCAGTAACTGGAAACTCAGTTTAAAAATAAAAAATAAAACTACCTTTTAATAGGTTCATTTCGTTTCATCTGTTCTGACCTGAAGTGTCTTTTTCACTTCTTGTTTCAATAGAAAGTGTGTTCAACAAATTTTGGTAAAGTATATGCTTGGAGTTCTATCTTATAAAATGGAAATT
>NW_027533356.1:0-472 GCF_008692635.1 Crocuta crocuta | reverse complement strand
TGGAGGCCTCTAATTTATTATGTATCTCATTTATCGCTTTTTAAATTTTTCATGCCTATTTATATTCTCCATTTTGTCTGTAGCCACAGTTTCTTTGANGTCTGTAGCCACAGTTTCTTTGATGTCCCTTATGTTTTTTTCAAACCCAGCTATTAATTTTATGATTATTAATCTAAAATCTTGTTCATTTATGCTGCTTATATCTCTTTTGAGCAGTTCATTAGCTGCCAATTCTTCTGGGAGTTTCTTTGGGGGAGAGGTTTTTCGTTTCGTCATTTTAGTTACCTTTCTGGCTCTTGTTAGTTTTAATGACCTGTTATGCTCTCTGCTCCTGTGAGCGCTGTTGTATCCAAGAAGACTCTTTGACTGTCCAGGGCCTATCCTTTCAGAGAGTGTTTGTTTGTTTGTTTTATAATTTTTTTTTAATTTTTTATTTATTTCTAGGAGACAGAGACAGACAGCGTGAGCAGGG
>NW_027533355.1:338-493 GCF_008692635.1 Crocuta crocuta | reverse complement strand
GTTTATTTTTGGTCTTGATTCCCTTGCTTTTGGGGATGTGTCAAGAAGGACGTTGCTGCGGTGGAGGTCAAGGTGGTTGTTTCCTGCTGTCTCCTCTAGGGTTTTGATGGTTTCCTGTCTCACGTTCAGGTCCTTTATCCATTTTGAGTTTATTT
>NW_027533355.1:0-238 GCF_008692635.1 Crocuta crocuta | reverse complement strand
GATATTCTTTGCAGCTTTGTCAAAGATTAGTTGGCTGTATACCTTTGGAATCAGCTCTGTGTTCTCAATTATACTCCATTGGTCTATGTGTTTGTTTTTGTGCCAATACCATACTGTCTTGATGACAGCTTTGTAGTAGAGGCTAAAGTCTGGGATGGTGATACGTCTCGTTTTAGTTTTATTCTTCGGTATTATTTTGGCTATTCGGGGTCTTTGTGGTTCCATACAAATTTTTGGA
>NW_027533354.1:0-568 GCF_008692635.1 Crocuta crocuta | reverse complement strand
GGCTTTTATGATGTTTAAGTTGGTTTCTTCTATCCCGACTTTCTCGAGGGTCTTTATTAAGATAGGATGCTGTATTTTGTCAAATGATTTTTCTGCATCTAATGACAGGATCATACTGTTTTATCTTTTCGTTTGTTAATGTGATGTATCACATTGACTGATTTGCAAATATTGAACCAGCCCTGTAACCCAGGAATAAATCCAACTTGATCATGGTGAATAATTTTTTTATGTTCTGTTGAATCGATTTGCTAGTATCGTTGAGGATTTTTGCATTTATATTCATCAGGGATACTGGCCTGTAGTTCTCTCTCTCTGTTTTGTGTTTTCTTTTTTTTTTTCCCTGGGTCTCTGTCTGCTTTGGGAANTCTGCTTTGGGAATTAAAGTGATGCTTGCTTCGTAGAATGAGTCCAGAAGTTTTCCTTCGATTTCTATTTTTTGGAATAGTTTGAGAAGAATGAGTATTAACTCTGTTTTAAATGTCTGGTAGAATTCCGCAGGAAGCCATCTGTCCCAGAGCTTTTATTTGTTGGGAGATTTTTGATAACTGATTGAATTTCTTCACTA
>NW_027533353.1:0-484 GCF_008692635.1 Crocuta crocuta | reverse complement strand
ATAGATAAACCACATCTTCTTAATCCATTCATCCGTTGATGGACAATTAAGCTCTTTCCATGTTACGGCTATTGTGGAGAGTGCCGCTATGAACATTGGGGTACATATGCTCCTACATATCAACACTCCTGTATCCCTTGGGTAAATNATTCCTAGCAGTGCTATTGCTGGGTCATAGGGGAGTTCTATTGTTAAATTTTGAGGAACCCTCACACTGTTTCCCAGAGAGGTTGCACCAGTTTACATTCCCACCAACAGTGCAATAGGGTGCCCGTTTCTCCACATCCTCGCCAGCATCTAGAGTTCTCTGATTTGCTCATTTTAGCCACTCTGACGGTCGTGACATGGTATCTCAGTGTGGTTTTGATTTGTATTTCCCTGATGAGGAGGGATGCTGAGCATCGTTTCGTGTTTCTGTTGGCCATCTGGATGTCCTCTATGTAGAAGTGTCTGTTCATATCTTCTGCCCATTTCTTCACTGGGT
>NW_027533352.1:0-830 GCF_008692635.1 Crocuta crocuta | reverse complement strand
AAGAATAAATATTTTTAAAATGTCATTACTACCCAAAGCAATCTAGACATTCAATGAAATCCCAATCCAAATTGCACCAGCATTCTTCTCAAAGCTGGAACGGACAATCCTAATATTTCTATGGAACAAAAAAAGACCCCAAATAGCCAAATTAATATTGAAGAAGAAAACCAAGACAGGAGGCATCACCATCCCAGACTTTAGCCTCTACTAAAGCTATAATCATCAAGACNATCATCAACAGAGTATGGTATTGGCATAAAAACAGACACATAGACCAATGGAAAAGAATAGAGAACTGAGAATTGGACCCACAAGTGTATGGCCAATTAATCTTTGACAAAGCAGGAAAGAGTATCCAATGGAAAAAAGACAGCCTCTTTCATAGATGTTGCTGAGAGAACTGGACAGCAACGTGCAGAAGAATTAAACTAGATCACACTCAACACCATACACAAAAATAAACTCAAAATGAATGAAGGACCTGAATGTGAGACAGGAAACCATCAAAACCCTAGAGGAGAAAGCAGGAAACAACCTCCTTGACCTCAAGTGCAGCAATTTCTTACTTGACACTGCCCCCAAAGGTAAGGGAATCAAGATCAAAAATGAACTATTGGGACCTCATATAGATAAAAATCTACTGCATAGCAAAGGAAACAATCAATAAAACTAATAGGCAATTGACAGAATGGGAAAGGATAGTTGCAAATGACATATCAGATAAAGGGCTAGTATCTAAAATCTATAAGGAACTCAACAAACTCAACACCTGAAAAACAAATAATCCAGTGGAAAAATGGGCAGAAGACATGAACAGACACTTCTCC
>NW_027533351.1:0-777 GCF_008692635.1 Crocuta crocuta | reverse complement strand
ACTGACTGGAAGGGCCGGTGCCCTGGGGTGTAGCTGTCATGGAGCCACGCTAAGGTCTGTCTGCTACAGCTCTCATACCACATAGGGTTTATTTTGTCTGCCCGTTTTCATTTCATTTCCTTCTCCCAAATGACTCCTGTGTNGAAAAAAAATCCAATAAGGTAGAATGAAGGAAATGTAACTATTAGGGTGGAAATCAACAAAATCTATATTCTGTCTCCTCAAAACTTAGGATCTTTTTAAAACCAGCAAGGGAGAGAGAGCTAACTGTATTGTCATGCTACTGAACCAAAGGCTGTCCCTCAGTTCCAGAAGGAAGGTTTTTGTGGCCCAGGCTGATAGGTGGCTTCTCCTCTCTATATGGAACCAATGCCTATCATTTGTGGAACATACTTGAAGATATCTATGTTCCAGATCACACACTGGGGTGCTCGTTTCCCTGCACTCTGGGGGGTTCAGACGTATTTACAGAGACCTTCATGAATGGACAGGGTTTCCATTGAGAAGTAGCCAGGGGAAGAGGAGGCAGACCTGTGGAGGCTGGGGTTTTCTGACGCACATTATGTACAGCAGACACCCATCAGAGAGGAAATTTACCTTGTGCACTTTGTCATAGAGCTTTCCTTGCTGATGGGATTGAAGTAAGCCTCGCTGGACAGGAACACATAAATGGTGTCCTGCACCTGAGGCACACACACCTCACAAAAGCACTGACAACTTCTCCTATGCCCGCGATGCTTATACAAGTAGGAAGACCACAAGGGTTTATGAGCCAGG
>NW_027533350.1:0-518 GCF_008692635.1 Crocuta crocuta | reverse complement strand
GTAACTTGAATCGATCTTCTGCACGACATATCACAGTAAAAATGGTAAAATATCAGGTCAAAGAGAGAATTCTAAAAGCCACTAGGGATAAAAGGACCCAAACATACAAAGGGAAACCTATCAGAGTGGTGACAGACCTATCTACTGAAACTTGGCAGGCCAGAAAGGAATGGCAGGAGATATTCAACGTGATGAACAGAAAAAATATGAAGCCAAGAATCCTCTATCCAAAAGCCTGTCATTCAGGACAGAAGGAGNAGAAGGAGAGATAAAAGTCTTCCCAAATAAACAAAATTTGAAAGAATGCATCACCACTAAACCAGCACTACAAGAAATCATGAGGGGGACTCTATGAGGGAAATGTTGCAAGGAACGCAAGGTACCAGAGACACCACGACAAGCATGAATCCTACAAAGAACACAATGACTCTAAACCCATATTTTTCAAATAAAAACACTGAATGTAAACTGAATAAATGCTCCAATCAAAAGACATAGGGTAACAGAATGGATAAAAA
>NW_027533349.1:0-594 GCF_008692635.1 Crocuta crocuta | reverse complement strand
GACTCTTGATCTCAGGGTCATGAGTTTAAGCCCCACACTGGGTGTTGACATCACTTTAAAAAAAAAGAATAGTGGAATATAATAATGTTTTCTATGAATAGAGAAATATTTAGGTCATTCTGTGGTAGCATCAAAATAATCAAGTGGCAAAAGCCAGGAATGTTGCTGCCCTTCTTTGTTTCAGAGCCATTTGGTATGATTTCTGGCTGGAGGTAAGTGGTAAGGGAGGTGGTTTGTGACTAAAGATTTCATTTGAGAAGTCATCTACTATATAAACTGTGTGCTTTGTTCAGAATAGTCCTGAAAATTGAACTCTGAAGAAGCNAATTGTACCTGATGTCAAGGAAGTAGTTTTGGGTTTAGGACTCGCATGAATAAATGAAAGTAAAAAGAAATCCTCAGGACCAGCTGAATGGTACATGTACAAAGCCGCTGTCTGTCCGCCATGAATGCTGCAGGAGAGAAGCAATTGTCCTTCCATGAGATGCTTCATGTCCTAACACTGCCTCTCTGATGCTTGCTCTCTTTTTGTATTAGTAATACCAGATCTCATAGTGGGGTGTGCCTCGGCATCATCTGCAGTGATTTTTTTTT
>NW_027533348.1:358-706 GCF_008692635.1 Crocuta crocuta | reverse complement strand
CTTGGCCATACATTTGTGGGTCCAATTCTGAGTTCTCTGTTCTATGCCGTTGGTCTATGTGTACGATTTTCTACCAATATCATACTGTCTTGATGATGACAGCTTTGTAGTAGAGGCTAAAGTCTGGGATGGTGATGCCTCTCATTTTGGTTTTCGTCTTCAGTATTTCTTGGCTATTCAGGGTCTTTTGTGGTTCCATACAAATCTTAGAATAGTTTGTTCTAGTTTTGAGAAGAATACTGGTGCAGTTTTGATTGGGGTTGCATTGAATGTGTAGATTGCTTTTGCTGGTAATGACATTTTAACAATATTTATTCTTCGATCCATGAGCATAGAATGTTTTTCCAT
>NW_027533348.1:0-259 GCF_008692635.1 Crocuta crocuta | reverse complement strand
TTTTTTGTGCAATTGTGAATGGGATCAGTTTCTTGATTTCTCTTTCTGTTGCTTCATTATTGGTGTATAAAAATGCAACCGATTTCTGTATGTTGATTTTGTACCCTGCAACTTTGTTGAATTCATGGATCAGTTCTAGTAGGCTTCTGGTGGAGTCTGTCACGTTTTCTATGTAGAGTATCATTGTCTGCGGAAGCTAAAAGTTTGACTTCTCCTTTGCCAATTTTGATGCCTTTGATTTCCTTTTGTTGTCTGATGG
>NW_027533347.1:0-525 GCF_008692635.1 Crocuta crocuta | reverse complement strand
GTTTATGGAGGGCTACTTTATGTCCTAGTATGTGATCTATCTTAGGGAATGTGCCATGTGCACTTGAGAAGAGAGTGACTTCCTTGTCCTCAGGATGTAGAGTTCTAAATATATCTGTCAGAGCCATCGAGTCCAATGTGTCATTCGAGTCCATTGTTTTTTAGTGATTTTCTGTCTGGTTGATCTATCCATTNTTGCTTTAAGTGGAGTATTAAAGTCCCCTACTATTAGCACATTCTTATCCATAATATTGTTTCAGTATTGTGATTAATTGTTTTAAATATTTAGGTGTTCCCATATTCGATGCGTAGACATTTATAATTGTTAGTTCTACCTGATGGATAGACCCTGCGATTATTATATAATGCCCTTCTTCAACACTTGTTATTGTCTTTAATTTAAAGTCCAGTTTTTCTGATATAAATATAGCTACTCTAGCTTTCTTTTGACTTCCCGTAGTATGATATATATTTCTCCATGCCCTTACTTTTAATCTGAAAGTATCTTCCAGTCTAAAATGCGTTT
>NW_027533346.1:0-846 GCF_008692635.1 Crocuta crocuta | reverse complement strand
TTTCATCTTTTCTCCTCTCCTAGAGTCCACATTAACATTTCTTGTAGGGCTGGAATAGTGGTCATGGACTCCATTAGTTCTGTTTGTCTGGGAAACTCTGTCTCTGTCTCTATCCTTCTATTTTGAATGAAAACCTTGCTGGAGAAAGAATTCTTGGTTGCATAGTTTTCTGATTCAACACATTGAACATATCTTGCCACTCCTTTCTGGCCTGCCAAGTTTCTGTGGGTAGGTCTGCTCTAAACCTGATCTGTCTTCCTGTGTAGGTTAAGGACTTTTTTTCCCTTGCTGCTTTCATGATTCTTTCCTTTTGTTGGTATTTTTTGATTTTGACTCCTATACACCTTTTTGATGCTTGGTTTTTGTTGAATCTAATGGGAGTTTTCTGTGTTCCTGGATTTTGAGGTCTAGTTTTCCACTATGATTTGCCCACATAAACCTTCTACCCTTTTTCTCTCTCTCCATCTTCTGGGACCCCTATGATTTGGATATTATTTTANTTTTAATGAGTCACTGAGTTCTCTCATCCTTATATTGTACTCTTTTGCCTTAGTTTTCCTCTTTTTTTCAGTTTCATTATTCTCCAGAGGTTTGTCCTCTATGTCACTGATTTGCTGCACTGCTTCATCCATCCTTACTACCATGGTATCCATACAAGATTGAATCTCAGTTATAGCGTTTTTAATTTCATACTGAATAGATGTTACTTCTTTTATTGCCACAGAAAGGGTGTGTGTGTGTGTGTGTGTGTGTGTGTGTGTGTGCTTTCCCCAGCTACTATCCTTATTACCATGATTCTAAATTCTGGTTCTGACATCTTGTTTATAACTGTGTTGATGAATTCCC
>NW_027533345.1:251-471 GCF_008692635.1 Crocuta crocuta | reverse complement strand
GAGAAATCAAGGAATCGATCCCATTTACAACTGCACCAAAACCCACAAAATATCGAGGAATAAATCTAACCAAAGAGTTGAAAAATCTGTACACTGAAAACTATGGAAACATTATGAAAGAAATTGAAGAAGACACAAAAAAATGGAAAAATATTTGATGCTCCTGGATAGGAAGAACAAATATTGTTAAAATGACAATATTATCCAAAGAATCTAATAT
>NW_027533345.1:0-184 GCF_008692635.1 Crocuta crocuta | reverse complement strand
AGTTTGTATGGAACCAGAAAAGACCTGAATAGCCAAAGCAATCTTGAAAAAGAAAACTAAAGCTGGAGGCATCGCAATCCTGGACTTCAAGCTGTATTACAAAGCTGTAATCATCAAGACAATATAATACTGGCAACAGAAACAGACACTCAGATCAATGGAACAGAATAGAGAACACAGAAAT
>NW_027533344.1:0-542 GCF_008692635.1 Crocuta crocuta | reverse complement strand
AATTATATGCCAACAAATTGGACAAATTAGAAGAAATGGACAAATACCTAAACACACACTCACTACCAAATATCACACGGGAAGAAATAGAAAATCTGAACAGACCCATAACGAGTGAAGAAATCGAATCAGTGATCAAAAATCTCCCAACAAATAAGAGCCCTGGACCTGATGGCTTCCCTGNATGGCTTCCCTGGGGAATTCTATGAGACATTTAAAACAGAATTAATCCCAATTCTTCTCAAGCTATTCCAAAAAATAGAATTCGAAGGAAAACTCCCGGACTCATTTTATGAAGCCAGCGTCACTCTGACTCCCAAGACAGACAGAGTTCCAGCAAAAAAATAGAACTACAGGCCAATATCCTTGATGAATTCGGATGCAAAAATCATCTACCATGTCCTTGCAAATCGAATACAACAGCACATAAAAAGAATTATCCACCAAGATCAAGTGGGATTAATTCCTGGGTTACAGGACTGGTTCAATATTCGCATATCAATCATTGTGATACATCACATCAATAAAAGAAAAGATAAAAA
>NW_027533343.1:0-474 GCF_008692635.1 Crocuta crocuta | reverse complement strand
CCCATCGTGGTAATGAACTCCACCCAGTGGATCCCTTGACTCCGGAAGGTGGGACAGAGCGTGAACCTGGAGCGAGGCTGGAATCACGTCCTGGTCCTGGTGGGGCGTCCCCTTGAACATGGTCCTGAACTGCTCACCTGGGTGTCCTNTCACCGCCTGACGCTGAGAATCTGAACGTGATGACATCAAAGATGGAAAGCACTGAGCACATTTGGGACAATGTCAAGTGCACAAGTGTAGGAGGAGCTTCCTCTGTGGCTGCAGAGGCCCCACCACCCACACGCCGTATGAGCCCTGTCCCTGCAGTGGGAGCTGCGCCCTGTGACTTGCTCTGAGGAGCTGAGCGCCTGCAGTCGGGCTCGGCGAGGCTTTGCTGCAGGAACGCACTCCAGGAGCTCAGGGGCTTCGCAGGGGAGATTTAGACTGAGTGGGTCCTGTCACACGAGGTGGCAGCTCCCACCCCCTGGTGGCTGC
>NW_027533342.1:0-486 GCF_008692635.1 Crocuta crocuta | reverse complement strand
ACATAGTGCATGTCATAAAGTAGTCATTTAATGAATAATTCTTTTCTTACTATACTATGTTTTACATTTCGAAGTATTCTATTATGTCTAATTCAAATCTCTTCTGCTCTTTGTTCTCTACTGTGAATACGTTAATGGAAACTACCCACCAAATATGATGCTTGAAAACTTTTACGTTTTATGGTTTNTACAAATTTTAACATTGTTCTATTTTGGGTTACCTGGGTGGGTCAATCGGTTAAGTGGCCAACTTTGGCTAAAATCATGATCTCATGATTCGTGAGTTCGAGCCCTGTATTGGGATCCCTGCGAACAGCTCAGAGCATGGAGACTGCTTTGGATTCTCTTTCTCCCTCTCTCTCTACCTCCCCAACTCACACTTTCTCTGTCTCTCAAAAAAATGAATAAACATTAAAATTTTTTAAAATTGTTCTATTTCTGTGAAAAACATGCCATTGGAATTTTTATATGGATTGCATTGATCTG
>NW_027533341.1:0-755 GCF_008692635.1 Crocuta crocuta | reverse complement strand
GTGGAAACTAATTTGACAATAAAGTATTTGTAAAAAAATAAAAAAAAATAAAAAGAAAAATATGGGTTTAGAGTCGTCGTGTCTTTGTGGGATTTATGCTTGTGGTGGTGTCTCTGGTACCTAGTGTTCCTTGCAACATTTCCCTCAGAGAGTCCCCCTCAGGATTTCTTGTAGGGCTTCTTTAGTGGTGGGGAATTCTTTCCATTTTTATTTGGAAAGACTTTTATCTCTCCTTCTATTCTGAATGACAGGCTTGCTGGATAAAGGATCCTTGGGTGCCTATTTTTTCTGTTGATCACATTTAAGATTTCCTACCATTCCATTCTGGCCTGCCAAGTTTCAGTAGATAGGTCTGTCACCACTCTGATAGGTTTCCCTTTGTATGTTAGGGCCCTTTTATCCCTAGTTGCTTTCAGAATTCTCTCTTTGTCTTNCTCTTTGTCTTTATATTTTGCCAGTTTCACTATGATATATCATGCAGAAGATCGATTCAAGTTACGCCTGAGCGGATTTCTCTGTGCCTCTTGGATTTCAATGTCTGTTTCCTTCTGGAGATTGAGGCAGTTCTCTGCTATAATTTATTCAAGGACTCCTTCAGTGCCTTTCCCTCTCTTTTCCTTTTCTACAATTCCTGTGATATGGATATTATTCCATTTGATTGTATTGCTCAGCTCTCAAAGTCTCTTTTCATGTTCCTGGATCAGTTTATCTATCTCTTTCTCAGCTTCCTCTTTTTCTATAATTGTGTCTTCTAA
>NW_027533340.1:0-486 GCF_008692635.1 Crocuta crocuta | reverse complement strand
CTATTCCGATGCCACCATAGACTGTATGCCGCTTACCACAAAATCACAGACAGGCACAGTCAGACTCCATAAGCTTTTTGGGACCTTAAGGGCGCCCACCTGTGGAGCCACAGAATCAAACCCAGCAGGCAAGCCAGACCGAATTGCATATTCACATGTATATATATACTAGAGGTTACNACTAGATTCCCTCTCACAGAAATTCTACAGATAAGACTAACACCGACAATGACAATGACAAACAGGACAAAACAGATACAGAAGTGGCCACAAAACAGGTTTATGAGTTTGCTGAAGGGCCAACCTATGTTTCGGTGTGCCCTGGGGGAGAGAAATAGCTGCGTCCAGCTTTTCATTTAATCTCCCAGCCAAAAGCACATGTGCATTTAAGAATCCAGATGATAAGTTTATTTACCTCATTTTTTCTTAATAACAAAAATAGGAGTATTCCATGGACTATTGGAAGGCTCGGTATGTCCTTCTTTA